>NC_056624.2:218541231-218841231 GCF_002870075.4 Lactuca sativa
TGACAACCGCGTCGTGGCAAGGTCTTGGTGACGTCGTGGTCTGCTTATTCTGAATGCTATATTGTGTCGTGGTTGGTCACACCGCAGTTACACTGACATATTCATCCTTCTATAAAGTTCTTAATACGTTAAGTCGATCACTCTAACTTTCTAGAAGGCTTCTTTGCATCCAAAAGATACATAAAAATTCTAACTTTATGGACATGAATATCTACCCAAACTTAGGTTAAAATGATAGAGAAATTGAACCAGAACCCCATGCATGACATCTAATGAACATAGAAGTCCATTTGAGACATAATGCATTAGGACTTCAATGGTCCATAAAATTGCAAACTTAATTGTGAGAGACACTCAAACTCCACTAAATGGGCCAAACAAGCTTATATCCTAAGGGCATCCACAACGGGGGTTTAATAAGAGTTGAATGGATGATGATTATGATTGAATAGAGATTGAATGAAGTATGAGTGATGACATGGAAGAGGGTTGAATGGAAAGAGTTGTATGATCATTGAGTGGTTGAAAGAAATTAAGCTTTTTCTTTTTCTATTAAATTCCAAACCAAATATATATGTAATCAAATTTTTATATTATTTTATATTTTCTTATTATTTTTTTAATTAAAACAAAAATAAAATTAACCATATTTTTGATATTATATTATTTAGGTTTTGTGTTTTTTAATTAATATATTTTTAGGTATTAAATATTTTACATTTCATAATTTTTAATTAATGTGTTTTTAAGCATTGTATTTTTTAACTATTATATTTGTTATTTTTAAATATATAATTATGTTTAAAAATATAATGATGATGATGTAGAAATCCATTAAATTTTGTTGGGTTTAATGTAGTGTAGATGTAAATAAAGTTGAATAAAAAGTAAAATGATAGAGTTGGCTAAAAAGATACTTCATTTTATTATTTAGACATCTATATAGTTTTTAAAGTATTTTTATTTGTCGAAATTATATTGTTTTTAAAAAATATATATAATTATAAATAGTTATCTGGTTTGATTTTTAATATAAATGTTTATGGAGTGTAAAGAAATATCTTAATAGCAGCTCCCAAAACCATGACGTGGCTGACGTCAGTGCTTTCTATCATTTTTGCGGAGAAGGTAGCCGACCAAAGCGACGTCGCTGTCAATTTGCAGTAAAGAACAACTTCATTTCCATTATTATGAAGTGGACGGCGATAAAATACACACATTTTTCTCATTGCTACCCCACAATCTATTCCTATTTATAACCACTCCACCACTGATATCATCACCACTCACTACAAACGTAATATTCCAGTGATCAGAGTACTAGAGAGAAACAACAATGGAGGGAAAGGAAGAGGATGTTTATCTGGGAGCTAACAAGTACCGGGAAAGACAACCGATTGGGACGGCGGCGCAAGTACCAGATAAGGATTACCAAGAACCACCACCGGCTCCGTTCTTTGAGCCGTCGGAGCTCACTTCCTGGTCGTTTTACAGAGCTGGGATCGCTGAGTTTATCGCTACCTTTCTGTTTTTATACGTCACCGTTTTGACGGTCATGGGAGTAGTTAAGTCGCCGACCAAGTGCTCCACCGTTGGTATCCAAGGCATCGCATGGGCCTTCGGCGGCATGATCTTCGCACTCGTCTATTGCACAGCCGGAATCTCAGGTATATCACTTTCTAACAAAAGAATTAATCTTTATTAATTATTCGGAGTAATTAACAATGAATTTGCAGGCGGGCATATTAATCCGGCGGTGACATTTGGGTTGTTTCTGGCGAGAAAACTGTCGTTGACCAGGGCGTTGTACTACATGGTGATGCAGTGTCTTGGCGCCATCTGCGGCGCCGGTGTCGTTAAGGGGTTCGAAGGAAGCAAACAGTATAAGCTACTCGGCGGTGGCGCAAACACGATCGCACACGGTTACACCAAGGGCGACGGCCTCGGTGCTGAAATCATCGGCACATTTGTCCTCGTTTACACTGTATTCTCCGCCACCGACGCCAAGCGCAGCGCCCGAGACTCCCATGTTCCGGTACGAACTAGTTCAACTCTTAAATCAATCTTCTAATAAAGACAACGATTTGAAAATGGGTTTTGTGTTGATTTTTCAGATATTGGCGCCGTTGCCAATTGGGTTCGCCGTGTTTTTGGTGCACTTGGCCACCATTCCGATCACCGGAACTGGAATTAACCCGGCAAGGAGCTTGGGAGCTGCCATTATTTTTAACCAGGACCACGCATGGAATGATCACGTAAGTATTCCACCTCCGTTTATATAAATGTTGATTTAAATACAAGATCATATGAATAATGTTTTGATAAAGATTTGTTCTTTTTGTGTTTGTGGGAATGCAGTGGGTATTCTGGGTCGGACCTTTCATCGGAGCAGCACTTGCGGCATTGTACCACGTAGTGGTGATCAGGGCCATCCCATTCAAGAACAAATGAGGAAGACGACGATCCTTTTGTTTTTTTGTTTTTGTTTGTAAAATGTATGTAGTAGTTGTAGTGGTTTCCTTTGTTTTTCTAATAATTCCATAAGAATCCATTTGAGGATTGAGGTGGATGAGTCTCTCTGGGGTTCCACATCAAAGTATTTGTGGAATTATCTTGTACTTTTCTGTAAATTCATTCTCTATGCAATCTATGTTTTTCTGTTTTTCATTTTCAAGTTTGATGATATAATGATATATTTATAGTTTTGATGTTTTAAATTTGCATACAAATAAAAATGTCCCAGTTGTTCAGTTCCAGCTTTGCGCCGCTTTTATCTAATATATATCTTGTGCCGTTTAAAAAATAAAAAAGTTCAGGAACTATAGATATCAAATAAGTAGATAATGGAGTAGTTAGGTATCTGATAATTGATGATTTGATATCAAGTGTCTTATTATTATTATGTATTATGCATCAGTGTATTCATTATCCTTTTATTATCATCACAAGTTGAATATTAAATGTCATTAAATTAATAACCTTTAAATTTTGGAATTTAGAATCATGGTTATCTACATGGTTATCTACAAAACGATGTTTGTTTTTTTTAAAAAACCACTTCAGACTATTTATTATTGTGTCGCGCAGCACTTAGCCCTTCGCAGTTATTTGTTTTTCAGAATACTTCTGATTTAAAAACTGTTGCGCGTGTGTTCCACGGCGCAGCAGTAGACCAACTGCTTCAAACATCTTCACACCTTACTTTAACTTACTGCAGCAGTCTACAAACGTTAAAAAACAAAGCAGACTTTTTATTAAATGTTACAGCCGTTTAGTCCACATCTTCTGCTACAGAGGGTTGTAGAGGTGGTTCGCAGACTTCAGACATTTTCGTTTTGGAAAAACAAATAGCATCTAATTCTTAGCATTTGGGAATGAGTGGTAACACTCCAAGCATTTTTTTTTCTTTTTCAAATTTAATTATATTTTTGTAATACACAAACAATTATTATTAAATAAATTTTATTTTTTTAAATACAAACACTTTAAATATTAAATAAAAAAGGTTTCTAATTTTAAACAAAAAATACCAAGTTGCTGAAACTTTGGAGATCAAATATGTAATTTCTTTCTCTTATTCCCCAGTATTCTTGTTAAAAGGAACGCACAAAAAATGGAAGCTTATACTTTTTCGACAAAACTGCAAAAATGGTCCATGTGGTATGCATTTTTTGGGGTTTTAGTCCAAACCCCGATTTTTTTGGATTCGTGGTCTTTTTGGCCATGTTTATACGTAAATTTGGTCCCTCGTAAAATTGAAATGATTATAATGCCCTTATGATATATTTTGTTTATGTTTTTTCTATTTAATTTAAATGAAAAAGAAAATAAATAAATAATTTGGGCCCACATCTCTCTCTCTCTTTCATTATGAGACAACCTACAACCCAAATCGTTGTCTGCAACCCTTACCCAATATTTTCATTTCCATTCTCCTTTATTTTTCTAAATCCATGGCAGAATATAGATATGGAAAAAGACGAAGCTAGTGAGGAACAAAATCAATCTTTGTGGTGCTGATGGTTGGTTATGTTGAACTTCATCTTCCCTTCCAAATCAAAAAACCTGGAAATCAAAAACGAGCAAATTTGCACATACCTGATCGGAGCTTGTACCATTCATCGTCTTCTACATCGATGATTGCAATGGTTTCATATTCAAAGGTTTTCTTCTTTTCGTGCAACCATTATCACCTCCAACCACTATGTCGACCACCATAGAAAGATTTTACACCATCGCCGCCACTACCGACAATGGTGTTGGTGATAGATAAGGGTTGTTTTCAAGGTCTGAATCGAAGGTTTCATGGGTTTTCAATGTTTGATTTCAAGGTTTTCATGTCTGATTTTAAGGAAGAAGACGGTGCGTAGTTGTTGGAGCTTTGCGTTTTCTTTTTTCTACACCAAGAAGTCCAATTTCAGATGCTGATAAGAAGCCACCAGCCATCATCTCCCCCATCTCTCACACACAGTAAAAATACGATCTGTTCTACAAGGTTTTGTTGTGCATATGTGTGATTTTTCATCATTCGGTATTGAATCTGAACTGCAATTGCTAGGGTTTTCGACGACTTATTGTTAGATAGTAAGTTGTCTTCTCCGGTGGCGGTGGAAGGACACCAGTGAAAGGAAGAAATTTATAAAGCTTAACCATTGCATATGAAGGAGAAGAAAATAATGATTTGAGGGGAAGTTTCGCATTCCTTTGATGCGGAGAGAGAGAGAGAGAGAGAGAGAGAGAGAGAGAGAGAGAAAGAGAGGGTATGTGGGCCCCTATTTTTATTTTATATATATTAGGAAAAAAAGAAAAATGAAAAATAAATATAATAAGGGCAATTTAGTCTTTTCAATTTATCGAAGGACCAAAATCACAAACAAACTACCTCAAGAGGACCATCAATCCAAAAAAGTTGTGGTTTGGATTATACCCCAAAAAGATTAATACCACAAAGACCATTTTTGCAATTTTGTCAACTTTTTCACCAGCTTACTTTCTCACCGTCAAGTCTAAACCTTATGTTATTTTTATTCAAAAAAAAGTGAAGTTAGCAAATCACAACCCTTTCTTTCATCTTTCTCATTCTCTTTCTTATCGTTGCCCAACCAGCTAGCCTTCCTTAGCGAGGCAGCTAGTGAATTCAATGGAAATGGTGGAAGCGAGCATGGTGAGCTTGGCTAACGAGTCACTCCCTTCAGCCTAATATAATGATATATTTATAGTTTTCATGTTTTAAATTTTCATACAAACAAAAATGTCCCGGTTGTTCAGTTCCAACTTTCCACTGACTTTTATCTAATATATATATATACTAGTTTATAACCCGTGATAATCACGGTTATAAAATTAATTAAACTTTCGTATTAAAAAATCAAAATTATTACTCAATTATTTTAAATAAATTATTACTTAAGAGATATTTTTAGTTATATAAAATTATAATCGTTGATTTAAATAAATACGTGGAGTTATATCATTTTATAATTTATATTAATTTATTTCATTTTTTAATCTAATGTTATTAATTTAATATAATTAAAGAAATAAATTTTAAATTTTGAAATTTAAAATGAAGAATCAATTATTAATTTTATAAAATTAGAGTGGTAAATTTAAATTTTGAAATTTGAAATGAATAATTAATAGGTTGACAAGTGGCATGATAAATGATACTCCCTCCGTCCCAATATTATTGTCCACAGACAAAAAACACACAAATTAAGAAAAGCATTAATTACCACTAACTTTATTTAATAAAATGACAGTTTTGTCCTTACTTTGCATTTAATGTTCCATTAAATGTTTAGTTTGTTAACTAATAATGAGGGGGTATTTTGGTAAAAATGTTATTTATTTTTAGAAGTGGACTATTAATTTGGGACAAACCAAAAAGGAAATATGGACTATAATTTTGGGACGGAGGGAGTATATAACATTAATGAGGGGTTCTAATTGTATGACACTTGTCAATATAAGATTAAAGCTATTCTTTTATTAGAATAGAGATATATTCTTGTTGTTTAAAAAAAAAGGTTTAGTAACTTTAGATATCAAATAAGTAGATAATGGAGTAGTTAATTACCCAATAAGTGATGATTTGATATTAGTGTCGTATTATGTGTATCAATGTATCCACTATCCGTTCATTATATTCACAAGTTGAATATTAAATGTCATTAAATTAATAACTTTTAAATTTTTGAATTTAGAACCATGGTTATCTAGTTACGAACATAAAGGATGAATTTGTCTTGTAACATCTCTAAAATAAAATCCAAAAACTTCGTTTTAATTCATAAATAAAAACCATGAATATCATTCATCATATAAAAATCATAAAACGTGTATCTCATAAATGTTATAATCAACTATCAATATATCAAAATCATGTCAAAACATCATAGTAAATCATCCCAGGCTAAAAGTTGTGGTGTGTGACATGCAGTCATCCCGAGCTCTTCCCCTTGCTAGTGGAATTATCTGAAACCAAAACCGAAAACTATAAGAACGAAGCTTAGTGAGTCTCCCCAAACTACCACATACCGTACACATAGTCACATAACAACATATATTGGGCCTTGCCCACTACATCGGGCCCCGCCCGGCATCGGACAAATCTGGCATCGGGCCCCGCCCGACATTGGACCGAAGTCTGGTATACATATAACATATCAACAATCATATAACATAAATACATAACATAAACATATAAACATTCCTCAGGCTTGCCCCGGCATCGGACCAAAGTCTAGAACACATAACACATAACATATAAGCTAAACATTCCTCGGGATTGCCCCGGCATCGGACCGAAGTCTGGAACACATAACACATAACATATAACATATAAGCTAAACATTCCTCGGGCTTGCCCCAACATCGGACTGAATTCCGGAACATATAACGCATAACATCTAAGCTAAACATTCCTTGGTCTTGCTCGGGCATCGGACCGAAGTCCAAAACACATAAACAAACACTTGCAAGAATCACAAAGCCATCAAGCATACAAACATTCCTCGAGCTTGCCCCGGCATCGAACCGAAGTCCGAAAACATATAATCTACATCGGGCTAACCCCGGCATCGGACCTAAGTCCGGCATACGCTAACATACATAAATGGGCCAGCATTGGTGCCTTCGATCTGTTCCTACTAGAGGAAAACTCACCTCACACTGCTGAAGTCCCGCGGACAAACCCTAGCTGCTGGATGACAGATTCTTGAATTGTCAACATCGAAATAACACCCAATTAATAATTGGGTTCAAATACATAACCATAAGTACATGCTTGGGGTAAAAGACAACTTTATCCCCATCTTAGCTTTATTCAAGCTCAAGGCCCAATCCAAATGCCCAAAAGTCAAACTATGAACCAAAGCCCAACATATGGCATAATTTTCCAAATTGGACCTAAACCTCTACATGGTCTCACCTTAAGGCATAACCATTTATTCTTGGCCTAATTTTTCAAATTGGGCCCAAGCCTTCCCAATGGGCCTTATCCTAAAGCCCAATCCAATTATTCCAACCAATTTAAACTTTTCAAAAACAACCTGATTTCATTAAATTATTACAAAAAGGTTTTCAATACAATTTATTTAGAGTATTCCCAGAATCACATCACAACATAAACATGAGGAGCGGTACGATCACGCATTCGCCTTGCCACGGTCTCCTGAAGAACCTGAAAAACATTAAACCACAATTGTAAGCCCGAAAGCTTAATGAGATATCCCCAAAATACCAACCACATATACCATACACGCATAACATGCCATATCATATCCGATCACAGAACAGCCATGCACTTCGGGTCTACTGTGTGACTGGTCCGCCGCACCGGCCAACAGTCCACCTGGTCCACCCACCGAGTCTAGCCATATGCATCGAGTCTGCAGTGTGATTGGTCCGTCCGCACCAGGCCTTCAATCCACCTGGTCCACTCTCTGAGTCTACAGTATGACTGGTCCGCCCGCACCGGGCCTTCAGTCGGCCTGGTCCACTCTCCGAGCCTCGGCACGTCTGGTCCGCCCTCTTGGGGCCTACAGCCTATCCGGACCGCTTGCTGGGCCTTTGGGACAACCGGTCCGCCTTGGGTATCTTGGCCTACAGCACAAAGCAGGACCCGCCTCAACCCAATACAGTCCAATCAACCATGTGCACATAAACATACAATCATATATATCAATTCACAGTCAAATAGCCGATCAAACAGATCACATAGCATATCATCATCCTAACCAGGATACCGACCTAACTGTTCACTAGCATAGCATCACCCTACATATCAGGATACCGACCTCAACCAGGTCTCTAACATACACCATCCTAATTACCAGGATGCAAACATATCAAAGCAGTAACATAACAACAATACCCGGATCTCAATCCGATAAAAGGGCCGGCCTTGGTGCCTTAGACCCTGTTGATATAGTGAGGATAACTCACCTCGCACTGCCGAAACTCTGAACTGAAGAAGCAGATTCTCGAATCACCGACTCACCGAAAATCCCGAACTAGCCAACATAGCACAAATAAACATTAGGCCAAGCACAATACTCTAATAAGGGTAAATTGACCATTTTACCCCTAACTCAATCCGACCCAACACTAGGTAAGCTCCCAAGCCCACCAATGGCCCAAAGTCCAGAAGTCCAAAACAAAGCCCATTATTGGCCCAATTTACTAAATTGGGCCCACCTCACCAAATGGGCCTAAACTCATGATCCATAACAACCAATGGGCCCAAAATACTCTAACCATAATGTCCAGTCATGGCCCAAAATCCAGCAGCCCAAATAACAGCCCAATCCCTAAGGCCCAAAATGAAAAGCCCAACATAGGGAGTACGTTGGGTGTACCCTCCTTGGTACGCTGGGCGTACACGCTGATTCGCAACAGGGGATCGGGGCACTGACTCGCTACGCGGGGCGTACTCGCTAGTTACGCGGGGCGTAACTTCGCTACTCATTAAGTCCCCATAACTTCTTAATGGCTTAAGCTCTTAAGCCCAAACTTCAGATCCCTAGGCCAAACATGCCTAAGATTCATAAAGTCTCAAACTTTATCACTTGGGACGTCCATAAAGCTCTTAATCTAAGGTCTTAATCCATTAAGACCCACATATCTTACACATGGAACAACCACAACCCTTGGGACCTCATTTTTCTCACTCAAGACCTCTCCAAAGGTCTGAAAGGACAGATAATCTTGACCAACTCAAAACATGCATCAAAATGAGGACTTTGGGGACAAGAATGGTGTCAAAGCTTCACAACACATAGATCTACACAATATGAATGTCAAGCAAGAAGCTTTATACCTCAAATAGGCTCCAAAGGATGATGTCTTCCCAGATCTATAAGCTCCAGCCGTTTCTCTCCTTCCTTGACAACTTCTCCTTTCTTCCTTTATGCTCTCCTTTGCTATTCCAAACTTTCCAAGACCAAACACACCCAAACAAGGAGGTGGGATGGCTATCTTAGGGTTTCTGAGGTTAAGGGAGAGCTTATGGAGGCTAGGGTATGCACCAACATGTTCCTTATATAGTGGCTGACCCTAAATTTAGGGTTTTAGAACTCTGAGAGTACGCTGGGCGTACTCAACCTTGCACCCGCGTCACTTACCCAATTACGTTGGGCATACTCGGCGAGTCCCCAAACTTCATACTTGGCCCTCATTAATCCATTTTTCCCACAAGATGATCAAAATACCACTTCTCTTAAATCCCGGGGACTCACAATTAGGTACTCTTAGGAATGGGGCGTACACAAACCAAATTAGGGTTTTCTAAACCCTAATTAGGGTTTCAAACCCAATCATATTCCAATTAATCCATTTGTTAAGTTTTTAGATTAATTAATTATTAATTTAGTTGGGCACCACCCACTACCACCTCGGGTAGTGGTGGTCAATGGCGATTCATGGCGGCGGCCACCACCTCATGGTGGTGGTTATGATTCTAAACTTAAACCTAATCAAACATCCAAAATAGTAATTTAATCATACAAATGCACACCGCCACCCAACACGGCGACTGGTGGCGTCAGAGGGCGGCAGCCACCACCTCACGGTGGTGGTGGTGGGTTTTCTTCGGGTTTTCCATCCAAATAATATACATACAACACATCATCAAAAAGAAATATACACTTAATATAACACACACACACACCTACAAAGCCACCCTTGTGGTGGCAGGCGGTGGTCGGAGGTGCTAGCCACCACCTCACGGTGGTGGTGGTGGCTCCCTTAAGTTGTTAGGCCAAGCAACACCACACAAAACTTCGCTGTAATAAACACACACACACATGTTTCAGTTTGCAAAATAGACCCAGCCACCCACCTGGTGGCATACGGCGGCGGTGATGGCGTGAGATGGCGGGCAGCAGCGATAGTTTACGATGACATCGGTGATTAACGGCGGTCATGGTTGTGGTATAACACCGAAACAATGGGGAAGGAGAAGCTGAGACTGCAAACGATAGCAACACGTCGGACTTGGAGTAGGGTGGCGACGGAAAAATGGCCCGCTTTCAACCGAGAACGATGGCGGCTCCACCACGACGTCTGTTGGACAGAAGGTGGCGATGGGCGGTTGGAGTAGCACCGGTGACGGGCGTGGTTTGCCTGTAGATGACGAAAAAGGGCAGAGGAAGAAGATGACAAAGGAGTGGTGGCAGCGGACGCTGTTTACAGCTTCAAGGTTCGGTCTCGGCGGTTCATTCGGCGGCCCAAGATGTCCTGCTGCAAAGTTGTGATGGAGTAGTAGCGGCGCTGGAAATAGTAGAAGTGAAGGTGGCGGCTGGGAGGATCCAGAGGCATAAGGTGGCGGCCATGAATAGTTAGGGTTACGGTTACGGGACCTGGAGGTTATATACCGATCACTTAAAACTTTCCATAATTTAGACTTCCAGTCCCCTTCCTCTTATTCTTTTCAAATTAAACCGCAAAACTTACCCTTTAGCCCCTGCCCCATAAAATCTTTTCAACTTTAATCTAATATTTACCATGCAGCCCCCCTCTTCAAGATTTTATTTCATTTTAAATCCAGAATTTACCAAACCATCCTCAACCTCCGAAATTCTTTACAAACTAATCCGGAAATTAAATTTCAACCCGCAAATAATCCAAATTATAACATTTGGCTCCCCTAACTCTCCATTATGACTTTTTAATCCCTAAGACCAACGCCTTGATAGTTATTCCGCATTTAGGGCTACTATTGATTCATTTATTTTATTTATATATTTATTTAATAAACGGGATGTTACAACTCTCCCTCACTTAAATTAGATTTTGTCCTCGAAATCATTCCGTACCATCCCTTACACACCCGACAACTTGAGCGACATGGCCACAATCCCGAGCATAGCCCCCGGCCTTCCCGCGACAATCTAAGTCATCCCTCACAAGTTTCTAAAACCCAAAGGTAAGCGAATTCCTTGCATTATGATCACATTACTCGATCTGAATTATGAAGTCTCGATATGGTCTGACTCCCTGACAAACCGCCCATATATAATCATTATGGATGAATCCCGCTGTGAGTAACTTAGCATTAGCCAAGCAATCAGTTACCCATTGATACCTAAAATCCTATAACGCTAATACTGCCAAGCATATCGGGGTGTTGGCCTCCTCTTAGGTCCATTTCAATCGGGTACTATCTGAAACACTGGAACTGCCTGAAACACTGAACTGCCTCCTGGATGCTTTCCAAAATCTACCGAGACCTTCCCGGTCTCAATTCATTTGCCAGTCACCTGAAATACTGAGTTCCTATATGGTTACTGAGACAAAGGCTCCCATACAGTTGTCCTTTGCGACTTCCAAACGAAATCCTCATCTGCCAATAGTTGCCACTAGTTATCTTGCTGCTGTGGCTCTAACGACCTTCTGATTTAACTGATCGGGTCCATACGTCGAGTTCTGATGTCACCAAATCCAAGGCTAAAAGTGATTGCTTCATGACCAAGGGTAGCCTTATATCACAAACGACCCTAAAAGGTCCATCGCTTCCTTGATCACATGGCTGCAGTGATGTTCCTACGGTCTTATCACTGCCTCATCCAGGTCTAATTCTGTAACACCGTGAATTTCAAAATAATTTTTCGCAAATTATAAAAACATTTCTCATTTAATTTTCATAAAAACATTAAGTTTAAATCCCAATTCACATCATACAAAATCCCAAGATCGTATATATATCAAAAATCCCATGCGTCTGTACAGATCAAGCCGGCGCCTTCCCACGGTCATCGCTAGTACCTGAAACAACAACACTAACACTGTAAGCACAAAGCTTAGTGAGTTCCCCAAAATACCACATAAACATATATTAGCCACTCGAGGCTATAACTCTATGGGTCCGTGCACCCAAGCTCTGTGAACCCTCAGGTTCTAACTCTGGGAACCTTCCGGTTCCAACTCTATAACATGCACAGCATAAATCACATAGACATCATGCAGTACAACACATAGCATACACATAACATACACCTACTCTGACACATAACTCTGATTACCTACTCAAGGTAAAGTATAGTGAGAAGACTCACCTCGTGTATCTCGATAACTCGCGAATCCTGGCAATCACTCGTGCTCGATCCTCCGAGCTATAATCCTCCTATAACATCATATATCTCTTAATTAACACCTTTACCACTAAGGCTGACTACCCCTATCAAGTCAACTCTGGTCAACGGTCAACGGTCAACTTTGACCGGACTCGGCGAGTGCACTAATGCGACTCGGCGAGTCTATACATATTCACCAACTCTTTAGGATTCTCTTTTGACACGTCGAGTACTCCCCTGACTCAACGGGTTCCACCTGGCATGAATCGCGGGGCTACCACGACTCGACTCACCGAGTCTCAAGAACAACTCGGCGAGTTCCAGATCGACTCAGTCCAACTGTCAACCCTCACTAACTCTCCCTGACTCACTGAGTCGACCCTTAACTCGGCAGGACCACTCGCTGAGTGGTTAAGGACAATCTTCATGCTACTCGCCGAGTCTGTTCTTCAGACTCGGCGAGTCCATGCCATGCATCAACTCAAACTAGTTTCTGAGGTCAGATCTGCACCATCCACTCATAGATCTGGCCCTCCTAAGCTTATTCATCACGTAAAGTCCATATCTTGGTTACCATACAACACCCACAAGGCTCTTTTTGGAGAAATAACCTCTAAAATGGAAACCCTAGCCTCCAACCCAAAAGGGAGGACATAAAGCATGACATTAAGGACTCTCTGGAACTACTAAGGTCCAGATCTAAGCACCATAACCCCATGGGACCTCTCACACTTCCAATACAAAGCAAATAAGGCATGAAGAAACCCTCTATTTGACCAAATCAACAAAATACGGAAATGAGTTCTGAATGATACCTCAAGAAGCCTCCTCAGATGAAATGAAAGAAGATCCCAGCTCCGCAACTCTTCTAGCTTGACTTTCCTCTTACTTTCTTGCAAAAACACACAAATTTGGTGAACAATAGCCTCTTATCTCACTCACACGAATCCTTCAGCTGCTTTGGTGCTCTCAAGACCCAGGTAGCCGCAATGAAGGGCCATAAGGTCCTTTAAATAGGGCTTAGGACCGGGAATTTAGGGTTTCATTAAACAGAGAGGACTCGCCGAGTCCATTCCTTGGACTCGTCGAGTCCGGGCGCGAACCTGCGTCCTGAACCGCGATCCTACTCGGCGAGTTTGAGCTCCAACTCGTCGAGTCCCCTCACAAAACTCCAAAAATATAAGCATAAAATATACCTGGAGATCCGGGCTGTTACAATTCTCCCCCACTAGAACTAGACTTCGCCCTCGAAGTCTCGCTCTGCAAATAGCTCCGGATGCTACTCACGCCGCTCTGGCTCCCAGGTCATCTCCGATCCCCTCCGATTCTGCCACTGAACCAACACCAGGGGTACTTCCTTGTTCCTCAAAACCTTGATTTTCCGATCTCTGATGGCCACTGGTCTCTCGGCATAATTCAGGCTAGCATCCATTTGAATCTCCTCTAATGGAACCACTGCCGACTCATCGGCTATACACTTCCTCGGCTGCGACACATGAAAAGTGTCGTGAATCTGCCCCAACTCTGCTGGCAAGTCCAAACGATAGGCGACCCGGCCTACCCTCGCGATCACACGGAATGGACCAATATACCGGGGCCCTAACTTACCCCTCTTCCTGAATCGAATCACTCCTTTCCAAGGAGAGACCTTCAGGAGAACAAAGTCGCCGACCTGAAACTCAAGCTCGGACCGGCGCTTGTCTGCATAACTCTTTTGTCGGCTCTGAGCGATCAACAACCTCTGTCTGACCTGCTGAATCTGCTCTGTTGTCTGAAGCACGATCTTTGTACTGCCCATCACCCGCTGACCGACCTCTCCCCAACAAATAGGGGTCCGACACCTCCTCCCATACAACAGCTCAAAGGGTGGCATACCAATGCTCGAATGATGGCTGTTGTTGTAGGAAAACTCTGCCAAGGGTAAATACGCATCCCAGCTACCCCCGAAATCCAACACACACGCCCGGAGCATGTCCTCAAGCGTCTGAATCGTCCGCTCACTCTGACCGTCTGTCTGGGGATGATATGCGGTACTAAAATGCAGTCTAGTACCCAACTCCTCATGAAATTTCTTCCAGAATCTGGAAGTGAAGCGCACATCACGGTCCGAAACAATCGAGATCGGCACCCCATGCCGAGATACCACTTCCCTCACAAACACCTCCGCCAATTTCTCTGCTGAAGAACTCTCGCTGATGGCAAGGAAGTGAGCGCTCTTCGTCAACCTGTCCAGAATCACCCAAATTGCGTCAACTCCTCTGGCAGTCCTCGGCAATTTGGTGATGAAATCCATAGTGACCTGTTCCCACTTCCACTCAGGAACCTCCAATGGCTGCAACTTGCCATGCGGCCTCTGATGCTCAGCCTTAACCCTACGACAGGTCAAGCACCTCTCAACAAACCACGCAACATCTCTCTTCATACAGGGCCACCAATACTCCTTTCTCAAATCCAAATACATCTTAGTGGCCCCCGGATGGATCGAAAATTTCGACCGATGAGCCTCCTCCATCATAATGGTACGCGTTCCTCCCACAAACGGTACGCAGATACGCCCCTGAAATGTCATAAGCCCCCGACCATCGGTAACGAACTCTGAAACCAAACCAACAACCCGTTCCTTCTTCTGCATCTCAGGTTGCACAGCCTCGGCCTGTGCCCCACGAATGGCGTCCAATACTGGAGCTATCACGGTCAATTTCAAATATACACCCCGCAGTGGAGTGCTCTCCGCCCTGCGGCTCAACGCATCGGCTACCACATTAGCCTTGCCTGGGTGGAATAGGATCTCACAATCATAATCCTTGACCACATCCAACCACCTTCTCTGACGCATATTTAGGTTGGGCTGATCCATCAAATACTTCAAACTCTTATGGTCCGTGTATATCGTACACCGAACCCCATAAAAGTAGTGACGCCAAATCTTGAGGGCGAACACCACTGCCCCCAACTCTAGATCATGGGTGGGATATCTCGTCTCATGAGGCTTCAGCTGCCTCGATGCATACGCTATCACATGCCCCCTCTGCATCAGCACCGCTCCCAAACCCAAAATCGATGCATCATAGTATACCACAAAGTCCTCCATCCCTTCCGGGAGAGCTAACACCGGGGCTTCGCACAACCTCTGGCGAAGTGTCTCAAAGGAGGCCTGCTGCTCGGGGCCCCATGAAAAAGCAACACCCTTCCGGGTCAATCTGGTGAGTGGCACTGCGATCTTAGAGAAATCCCTGATAAACCTCCGATAATACCCTGCCAACCCTAGGAAACTCCTGATCTCAGAGGGCGACTTCGGCACCTCCCAACTCATCACTGCCTCAACTTTGGCCAGATCGACCAATATCCCTTCCTGGTTAACGAGATGTCCTAAGAACTGAACCTCCCGCAACCAGAAATCACACTTGGAGAATTTGGCATAAAGCCTCTCCGATCTCAGGACTCCGAGAACCTCTCTCAGATGCTCCTCATGCTGCTCTCTAGATCTCGAATATACCAGAATGTCGTCGATAAACACAATCACCGACCGATCCAGCATCGGCCTACACACTCGGTTCATGAGATCCATGAACACTGCCGGGGCATTGGTGAGCCCAAAAGGCATCACCACAAACTCATAATGTCCATAACGCGTCCTGAACGCTGTCTTCTGGACGTCCTCATCCCGCACCCTCACCTGATGATATCCAGACCTCAAATCGATCTTGGAGAACCAAGATGCTCCCTGCAATTGATCAAACAAATCGTCGATCCTCGGCAACGGGTAACGGTTCTTGACCGTCAGCTTGTTCAACTCCCGGTAATCAATACACATCCGGTGTGAACCATCCTTCTTCTTGACAAACAGGATAGGCGCCCCCCACGGCGAGCTGTTCGGCCGAATAAACCCCTTCCCTAGTAGCTCCTGAAGCTGTGAGGATAACTCTTGCATCTCTGGAGGTGCAAGGCGATAAGGCACCTTAGCGACAGGCGCAGCCCCCGGAACCAAATCGATACTGAACTCCACTTGCCTCACAGGAGGCACACCCGACAACTCCTCGGGAAAAACATCCAGGAACTCACGCACCACCGGAACCTCCTCAACTGAACTCGGCCTCTCGGAAGCCACTCGCGTATCCATCACATACGCCACAAAACCCTTACAGCCCTGCTGTAGACACTTCCTTGCTCTAGCGGCCGAACAAAACGCTGATCTTGATCGTGTACCCTCGCCGTATACCGAAAGAACTCCCCCACTAGGGTCTCGTATGGTCACCAGTTGTCGCTCACAGTCAATAACCGCACCAAATCTGCTCAACCAATCCATGCCCACAATGACACAGACATCACCCATAGCAATAGGAACCAGATCAATCGGGAACTCAACACCGAAAATCTCAACTACGCAACCTCGGAGAACCTCCGTTTCACATATCACCCTCTCATCAGCTATGGAAACTCTCAGAGGCCGACTCAACGCCTCACGACTAACACTGATATGCTGACTAAAAGCCAAAGATACAAAAGACCGACTCGCACCCGAGTCAAATAACACCAAGGCAGGTACAGAATTCATAAGAAAAGTACCTACGCATAACATAACATAAGCATAATATCACAACATCAAAATAAATACATGAAAGGATACATACCAGCCACGACATCGGGCGCTGCGCGGACCTCCTCCGCGGTCAGCTGAAAGGCTCTCCCTCGTGCCCTCGGCACCTCGGCCTTCACCAGCCGACTCTCTGTAGCTCTGATGGCGGCAGGGGCAGATCCCTGAGGTGCTCCCTGAGATGACCCTCGCAACTGCGGACACTCTGCCTTCTGGTGTCCGGTCTGATTGCAGTGGAAGCACACTGCAAACCCTTTGGGGCAATCCTTGGCCATATGCCCCTCCTTGCCATATTTGTAGCAAGATCCCGCTCTGCAGACTCCATTGTGACCCTTGCCACACTTCCCATAAGTGCGGCCCTTCTGACTCCCTGGTTTGGGATCAGCGGGCTTGGCCCGCTTGGCTGCCGGTTGAGACTGTGCCGGTCGCTGATCCCTCCCCTGAGACTCTGCATCCTCCCTGGCCTAAGTCTCCAGCTCAATCTCCCTCTTCCGGGCATTTGCCTGAAGCTCAGCAAATGTCTGGTACGAGGAGTTCGCCACGAACTCCCGAATGTCTCGCCTCAAAACACTCAAATATCGGCTCATGCGTGCCTGCTCAGTGGACACGTGCTCAGGGCAGAACATCGCCCTCTCATGGAACATCCTGGTGATCGTTGTAACTGACTCAGTACCCTGCTTGAGGGTCAGAAACTCCTGTGCCAACCGCTCCCTCTCCGCCTGGGGAACATACTCATCTCAGAACATGACAGTGAACCTCTCCCAGGTCACTGCCGCAAGCTCAGCAGGCGTATAATGCGCCGTCACAAACTTCCACCAGTCCTTCGCTCCCAAGCGAAGCTGGTTCAGCGCGAACCGAACCTTCAAATGCTCAGGAGATGAGCAAGTGAAGAAGCACCCCTCTATATCAGATATCCATCTCATAGCTGCCACCGGATCCTGGGTCCCATCAAACTCTGGTGGTTTTGTGTTGCTGAACTCCTGGAACAGCAACGCATCACCACCTTGCGGCCTCGCGGCAGCAATCGCTGCGGTGGCCGCTGCAACAGCAGCCTTAGAAAGAGCGGCATAACGCTCGTCGAAGGTCTCAATCAGCGTGGTCTTAATAGACCCGAACATCTCTGGTATCTCTGCCCTGATGGCCGCAGCCACCTCCTCGTGGATGATCCGGCGGATCTCCTCATCACTGGTATCACTGCTCTCAGGCATCAAACGTGTCCTCACCATGATCTACCTCTGAAATACAACATACGAAAAATTAGAACCCCTTCGAGCATACTCACACTCGACAACTCATTCCTCCTTGATCCTTGGTATTCTAAAGATTCTTACTTGGGCTGTACACCGCTCCGGTGCTTTCAGTAGTACGGGCCCAATACTACTGTCCACACCGTATCAGAATTTCCCTAAAAAGCTTATTTTATGTAGTCAGCAACGCGCATGAATAACGATTATCCTATTCAACCATTAAATTATTTAATAAAATGAATAATTTTTATTATAATTACTCAAATAATCAAACCCTAACTTACGGGCGTTACATCTTCCTTTTACTTTGGTTTTTAGTTGAAGGCTAATCATAATCCTAACCCTTATGACGTAGTTGAAGGACCTTGACACAACCTTTAATCCTCCCCAATATATTTCATAATCAAACATGAAAATAATGTTCTTATATAGGAAACATTTCAATTAATCAAACAATTAAATAGGATAAGTTGAAAAGTTTTTATGAATGCGCACGACTAACGATTATCCTATTCGAGCATTAAATTATTCAATAAAATGAATAACCTTTATTATAATTACTCAAATCATCTAGCCCTAACTTATGGACGTTACATCTGCCTTTTACTTCAGGTTTTCGTTGAAGGCTAATCATAATCCTAACCCTTATGACGTAGTTGAAGGACCTTGATACAACCATTAATCTTCCCAAATATATTTCATAATTAAACATGAAAATAATGTTTTATATAGGAAAAAATTTTCAATTAATCAAACAATTTTTTTTGAAACAGCAAACTAACTAATCTACTCCTAAATAACCACCTATGTCTCCATAGAGACTTCAGGTTTTGGTTGAAGGCTAATCATAATCCTAACCCTTATGACGTAGTTGAAGGACCTTGATACAACCAATAATCTTCCCAAATATATTTCATAATTAAACATGAAAATAATGTTTTATATAGGAAAAATTGTTCAATTAATCAAACAATTTTTTTGAAACAGCAAACTAACTAATCTACTCCTAAATAACCACCTATGTCTCCATAGAGACTTGAACCCCTGACCTCTCATATGAGAATGTCACTCCATACTGCTAGGCCATTGGCCCTTTGGTAATTAATCAAACAATTAAATAGGATAAGTTGAAAAGTTTTCATGAGTTTCAAATGAATATGACAATTAATTAAGAAATTAAGTATGATAATTTGTAAGGTCATTGGAGTTTCAAATGAATGTGGTTCACGTATTTTGGCATCTATTATAATATCTATATAAATATATAGATATATAGATGTTTTCAACAAAGCTCTTTTATTCAAGTGGGAACAGAGGTTCTTAAATTTTCTAAATGCTTCATGGGAAAGTTGTCAAAAGCATTTATGGTCTTAACTGGATGTGGAATGGTTAGATACCTATAGATTCCACAAGTTTTTCATGAGTGGATATTCCTAGATCAACCAAACAATTAAATGATAAGAATATAGATCTCCATTACTTGTACATGAAGAAAGTGGGAGATGGTAAAGATACTTGGTTCTGGGATGACAATTGGATTGGAGATGGAACCTTAGAAGATTGATTCAATAGAATCTTTAGACTCGACCGTGAAGATCAAGTTCGAGTTGAGAATTGTCAAACAACACCCATAGTGACCACTTGGATGCGTCGTTTATTGAGAGGTGGCCCCGAACAGGAACAATGGTTTGATTTTCAGTTGATGGTTTAAGATATTTCTTTATCTTTGCAACCAAATAGATGGAGATGAGAACTTGACGTTATGGGAGATTACACTGTCTCTTCGGCTAGACGATGGATTGGTAAAAACACGTTAGTCGTTGACGACTCTCCAACGAAATGGAACAATCTTGTTCCTATTAAGGTCAATATCTTGACTTGGAAAATTAAATTAGATAAAGTTTCAGCTGATGCTAACCTTGATAAGCAAGGTATTGATCTTGACTCCATTCTTTGCCTGATTTGTGACACGATTATAGAAACTGCTAATCATATTTTTTTACTTTCCTGTTTGCTGTAAACATTCAAAATCAATTGGGGAGATCGTGGCGATCAAACAATCCCAATGTCACTAACTACTCAAATTGTATGGCATGGGAGAATCAAACTCACACTACTATATTGCAAAAGAAGTGTCTTGATGAGGTTATTCTTGCCATGTTTTGAACAATTTGGAAATTTCGCAGTGACACAATATTTGGAGCGGCTAAGAATAAACTAGCTCCTCGCTATTCAGTATGTTGTTCAAAAAAAAAAAGGATGACACCTCTGAAAATCTAAAATTTTACGGCATTCTCTATTAAAAAATAGGGAAAGAAAATTCACACACACACACACACACACACACACATATATATATATATATATATATATATATATATATATATATATATATATAGAAGTAGGTTCAGTGGAAAATAAATAATTAGGGCAACATATGCCGGAACCAATGATCAAGTGACACGTGTCCATTTCTTTATTCATAAGCAATGTACTATGAAAGTTATTTATGTAGTTACACCAAAGTGATGTGTTGTCATGCTTTCAATGGTTCCAACATGTGTTGCCCTAATTATTTATTTTCCATATAACCCTTCCCTATATATATATTAGAATTTTTGATTTCTCAGATCAATAGTTGAAAGTTAGTGGTATTGACAACAAAAATTAGTGATACTAACTTTCACATAGTTTAGTAAATGAGAAACCAAAAATTCTATCACATGTTAATTTGTGATAGATGAAGAACGAAATGATGTATTTTGTATATGATTCCAAAATCCATCTCCTTACACCCAAATAAAGCTCATTTCATTATAAAGATAAGATTGTCAACCTGAAGTCTAGGTAAGCCATTAGCATCACACCAAACCTTGCTTAGGACTTCTAGGTAGGGATGAGCATCGGAACCGGATACCCGCTTTTGGAACCGGAACCGCCTCAGAACTGACGGTTTTGGAACTGGAACCGCTTAAAGCGGTTCCGGTTCCTAAAGTTATGGAACCGCCTTAAGTGGTTCCGGTTCCAGTTCTCATTTTTTCGGAACCGCTACCCGCTGGGTACCTGTCGGAACCGGTTTATATATATATATATATATATATATATATATATATATATATATATATATATATATAATTTCATATAAATGTGTGTTACTTAGACCGGTTTAGAATATATTGATCTGATTTTGTCCGTCTTTGGTCCGCATTGATTTGATTTGGATCGAACTAAATTACGGTTTTGTCGAAAAAAATTAACAAAATTAATGTGACCGGGTTACCCGTTCCCGAAACCGGAACCGCCGGTTCTGGGACTGGTTCCAAACATTTAAGAACTGCTTAGAGCGATTCTGGTTCCGGTTCTAACTTTGTAGGAACCCCCGGTTCCGGTTCTCGCCAAATGAGACGGTTACCCGCCTATGCTCATCCCTACTTCTAGGAGAAAGTTTACAATCAAGCCTACATCTAGCTTGTCAAAAGGGTAAATGTTCTCATTGCAAATAAGCCAATGTCTAGATAATAAAAAGAAAGTGTTCAAATCCATCAATGTCTACCTTATAAAAAATGAAAAATATTATAAGTGTCAAATAAACTAATATCCACCTAATAAAAGAAAAAAATGTTTATGTTATCAAATAAATCCACAATATATTTATAAAAAAGGAAAAATGTTTCTATTTTCATTTTCTAGACAACATACAATATTCCAACACCTTGGGAAACAAGTCTTCATGTATGCAAAAGCTTACATATAGTATTTCAGAATTGATAAATGTTAAAAATAAAAGACAAAATTGCAAAAATGGTCCCTATGGTATGCATATTTTTGGGGTTTTAGTCCAAACTCCGACTTTTTTGGCTTCATGGTCCTTTTAAGCTAGTTTCATTGTAGATTTGGTCCCTCGGTAAATTGAAATTACTTTAATACCCTTAGGTATTTATTTTCTATTTCTAAATTCATTTTTTTAAAGTTTTAATAATTATTTATTCATTTTAAGAATTAAAAAATGAAAGGGCTCTCTCTCTCTCTCTCTCTCTCTCTCTCTCCCCTTTACCGGTGACACAACACAAACGCTACTGCACCCCTTACCATTACCTCTGCCTTTTTAAACTTTCTTCTCCACCCTTAAGAGGCTTATCTCCTGCATAAGTTGAACCAAATAAGAGATGATGACATGTGAAGCAATAAACGAAATGTTAAGGGATTAACCTGTGTGGAGCTCTTCATCCCTACCGGCTACACATTACAGGCAAAGCATTAGGGGAGGTGGAGGTCCTCATGCCTACCACCGCTATCCGATAACTCCTACTTCCAGTATTGATGCATCAGCTTTCTGATTTTTCCCTCCAGGTAACTCCTTATTCCATCATCAATTCCTAAAGGGTTTGCTATTATTGGCGTTTTTTGATGCTTAGCTTGAAATAAAATGGTAGAGAAGGAAGCCCTAGATTTCGAAAACTTGGATTGATCTTGAATTTCTGGTACCAAAGCTCATGTCGGCAATGAGATATGACCTATACTTCAAAACGTTGGGATCACTTGCTCAAACATTGACACCAAATCCCATCCCCAAAAATTAGAGATTTGTAGTTTCAACAAAAGAGGGATAACAGGATCATGGTTTATCAGGCAACGGGTTGGGGAACAAGAAGATGGGTGGGGTTTTTCCGTTCTTTACTGACGAGAGAGAGAGAGAGAGAGAGAGGGAGAGAGAGAGAGAAAGAGAGAGAGTTTTTGAGGTCTCTAATCGTAATAGTTTGTGCAACTACCGTCTTCGTTGACCTATTGTTCATCATTTTTCCTAGTCGATCCAATGTTCATCTTTTTTTTTTTGAACCAGGCCTTCAATCCAAAAACAATGGTAAGAAAGGGAAGCGTTGGGGAAGAAAAAGATGGGGTGCGGTTTTTTTATTCTTTGCTGACGAGAGAGAGAGAGAGAGAGAGAGAGAGAGAGAGAGAGAGAGATCCATTTTCTGTATTTTTTATTAATTATAAAATAGTTAAAAAGGAAAGAAAATGAAAAATAAATATATTAAGAGTATTTTAGTATTTTCAATTTAGGGAGGGAGCTTTTCCACATACAAACTAGCTCAAAAGGACTACCAATCCAAAAAGTCAATGTTTGGTCTAAACCTCAGAAAAAATACATACCATATGGATATTTTTGCAGTTTTGTCAAAATAAAAATAAAAAACTAAATGAAAAGGATAACATGATATTTTACAAGCTTGACACGAATCGAATTCACATTCACAATAAGCCAAATAAAACAAGCCACAAAGACAATTTCTACATTTTTCTCAAAAATAATTTCAAATTCATTTAAAATTTTATCAACCAAATATTAAATAACATTTTAATCATCCTAAATTCAAAAAGAAAAAAGAAAAGAAAAAATCTCACAAAAATCCAGCAATGCAATTGCAATTTGCAAACTCCTGTTAATTGTTATCGTATATGGGCCTTCGTTTTTATTTGATAGCCAGAAGCCCAGAACAAAACACAATCTCTCCGTTCCAGATCAGTACGCTTCCTAAACCCTAGCACATCTGTTCTCTCTCTGTTTGCCGTCCGGCACTACGAATCTCAGTTTCTCCGATCAAAGAACAGTCGGAAAGTCTGAAAGCATGGCGTCGGCGGATCAAACAGTGCTGCAGTTCGTACCTTTGTCTACCAGCCTTTCAGCCAAGGTTCATCCTCTTGTGATATTCAATATCTGTGATTGTTTTGTGAGACGACCGGACCAAGCTGAAAGAGTCATCGGAACGCTTCTTGGATCCGTTCTTCCTGACGGCACGGTGGATATTCGTAATTCGTATGTCGTCCCTCACAATGAATCGTCTGACCAGGTTAGCTTTAAATTAACATACTTTGTGCTTTTTGGTGCTGTGTCAAGTATTGTTAGCGCAGAAGTATAATTGTTGATTTACTAGAAGAAAATAATAATAATGCCTATCAGCAGCAAGGTCCTCTATGTAATCTTAGTTGTGATATTCAACAGAAGTTAGAGGTGGACAGCCTTGATTTTAAATGAAATTAAAATGATGAAAGTTATCTGTCAAAAGCTTAAGCTATAGCGAACTGTCATCCGACAGTTATTTCATATTCTCTTTTATCATTTTGCTAGGTTGCTCTGGATATTGATTATCATCACAACATGTTGTCGTCTCACCAAAAAGTGAATCCAAAAGAAGTTATTGTTGGATGGTAATTTCTCTTCAAATGTGCCTTAACTATTGTCAATTTACACTTGTTTCTCACTTTACTTATTGTCATCCCATGTCTTGCTATTTGATTTTTCCATTACCTAAAGTTGAAAATGATAACTGTTTGTTACTTGACTACGTTATTTCAATTGTTTTTTGCTTCCTAGACTTGTTGTATTGTTCAAGTGGGACTCTAATTATTATGACATTACATGTGAGCTTCCTTCAATTGCTTCCTAGATTAAGGCAATAAGGTGGGTCTTCATATGTGAAACACATTCTGGCAGCCTGAAAAGACAAAAAATAGGAATATTCGTCTTACAGGAATGACAAAGAAGAGAGCATAGAAAAGAATTAGTATCATGTTGCTTTTATTGTTTCACACACGTATTATTTATTACTGTGTTTTACTTATATCCACTATTAGCTCTATAATATGTCTCTTCCCAAAACCGTGTTAACACTATCAACTTATCTAATATAACCATTCTTTATTATGATAAAAATTGATGACAGTGATGAGATTTATTTACCCAATGTGATCTGAAAACTATGTAGGTTTTCAACTGGATTTGGGGTGACAGGTGGCAGTGCTCTTATCCACGAGTTCTATTCACGAGAAGTTACAAACCCTGTTCATCTGACTGTGGACACTGGATTCACAAATGGGGAGGCTTCCATTAAAGCTTTTGTATCTGTGAACCTCTCTTTGGGAGACCAGCAACTTGCTGCTCAGTTTCAAGAAATCCCTCTCGATCTCCGTATGGTTGAAGCTGAACGTGTTGGATGTATGTCTCTTTTAACACACCCACATTCTACTTTCATTGATCTGTTTGCGAATTGGCACATCTTTAATACTAAACATATGATGTTGATGATGATGATGATGATGATGTTTGTGCATTGTGATTGTAGTTGAGATTCTGAAGAGCACAGCAGTTGACAAACTCCCAAGTGATATGGAAGGCATGGAAGCCAGTATGGAACGCTTGCTAGCTTTAATTGATGATACCTACAAATACGTCGATGATGTTGTCGTAAGATTTATTATTATTATTATTACAAATTTTATACATTTTTTCCTCTTTTTTTTTAAAAAAAAGTCTATATGTATCTTTTTGACCTTTTTCAGGAAGGGCGTGTTGCACCAGACAACACGGTTGGAAGATTTATATCGGAAACCGTATCATCCGTTCCAAAAATATCACCACCGGCTTTTGATAAGCTTGTCAATGATAGTCTACAGGTAAACTAATAGCATTCTACAAAATTAAAATTAAAAGTTAGATGTTTTTTTTTTTTTTTTGGTTATTTCCTAAATTAACCTTTTGATTGACAGGACCAATTGCTGTTACTGTACCTGTCAAGCATAACAAGGACACAACTAAGCTTAGCAGAGAAACTCAACACTGCTGCCCAGATCCTGTAAAAGTAAAAACCAGAATAACCAAATCTTGTTATCTTCAAGAGAGATTTTGTTTTTTGTAAGAGGTTGGTATTTTACTGTTAGTCGAGTGAGTGATTGTGCAAATGAAATTCATAGATGCTACAACTAAATTCATATTAGTGGTCGTTTTACTTTTTGGAAGTTTTGGATCAAAGTGTGTTATCTTTTATATTGTTGGGCCAAGTATGTTGATTATTTTTAGTTATATTCCCTTGTGTTTGCATACATGTTATTCAAATGAGCATGTTAAACAAGACTTAAATGCCTACCATTTTGGTTGTTCTTGATTATATAATTTTCTCCTTCATGTGCAAGTTGTATAGAGATGTTGCAAAAAGATAAACCATAAATTTAGCATAACTTAACATAAGGGTTAATGAATGAATTTGCAAATGAAGTTTATATATTTTAATCAGTTTATACTAGAAAGTGTATTGATTTATATAGTTACTTTTCTAGTTAACAAACTGTCTTTTACCAATTCATTCATGATAATCTTTTTTAGGGTAAAATATATAGGCTCAAGAAAGTAACGAAGAAACATGTGGGATGCGAACAATTAATTCCTTTTGCTGAAGATATGCACGTATTTACTTGGGCAAAAAGAAACTTTTGGTTTCTAAAGTCGATTTCAATAAGGCTTGAATTGGGGTTTCTTGGATTTGGACATTTGGTGATGAAACAAATGAATTTTAGCACCAAATGGAAGTGATATATTAAATGTTAGCATTTCTTCTAGTAGAACTTCAATTTTTTAAAAGGTTGTTCTTGTATAAAGATATCAACTTTTATGACAAGCAATGCATGATCATATGGACCGGGGAACCGGCCGGAACCGGAGCTGGAACCCGATGGAACCGGTCGGGCCGGGACCGATACTATAATTTCGTCAATTTTTGGAACCGGGACCCGGTAAGAACCGGTTGTTGGAACCGGCCCAAAACCGGGAACTGGACCGGATAACTCACTCAAATTTTGAAAGTTGCATAACTCATTCAATTTAACTTTTTTTGACCTAAATCTTTTTCCTACATGTAGATTATGATTTGTAGTTAAGTTTAGATTATAAAAACGCTTGATTTAGTTAAAAAATGAATAAGTTACAAGCCCCGCAAGGAAAGGTGTCAAATCAGATTTTTTTTATTTTTATGTTTCAATAATTAAATGTAATCTGACTTTGTTGTTCAAATATGCATAACTCACTCAATTTAACTTTTTTTTTACCTGAATCTTTTTCCTAGATGTAGATTAAGATTTGTATTTAAGTTTAGACTATAAAAACGCTTGATTTGGTTAAAAATTGAATGAGTTACAAGCCCCGTAAGGAAGCGTGTCAAATCAGAATTTTTTTATGTTTCAACAATTAAATGTAATCTGACTTTCTTGTTCAAATATGCATAACTCACTCAATTTAACTTTTTTCGACCTGAATCCTTTTCCTATATGTAGATTAGGATTTTTAGTTAAGTTTAGAATATAAAAACGTTTGATTTGGTGAAAATTTGAATGAGTTACAAGCCTCACAAGGAAGTTGTTGGAAGGCCAAGAACTTATCATTTGGAGGTCTTATTAATTCCGTTTTAGGGGGTCTTCCACTCTATTTTTTCTCACTTTTTAAAGCGCATAAGAAAGTTGTTGACACCTTGGAAGGAATTAGAAGAAGATTTCTTTGGGGTGATGAAGATAACAAAAAGAAAATAATTTAGGTTGCTTGGAAGACTTTGGTTAAACCGAGACATCAAGGTGGATTGGGTGTGAATTGCCTTATATCGCTCAATTAGCTCTTCTTGTCAAATGACATCGGAGACTCAAAACTGAGCTCAACAACCTTTGGGTGAAATGTATAAAATCGTGGCATAGGATCTCATGCAATGATGGTAAACCGTTGGCTAAAGCTTTCCTTCCGGCATTTGCATAATATTTAAAAAACAGGCGTTGATTTGGAGGAGTGTGGTGTTTATATTGATACCTTGACAAAAAGAAGGGAGGAGGATGGAAAAAAACATTCACTTCTGGAAGGATAAATGGTGCTGTGATGCAGTAAAGTAGAGTTTTTTTTTTTTTTTTTTTTTTTTTTTTTTTTTTTTTTTGTAGATGGGTGCCAAGTAACGTCCCTTGTTTTGCATGGAGATTGTTTCTTGATAGAATTAATGTTACTGAAACGGAAAATGAGTTGTCAAGTAATTATTTTTTCGTCTTGTTAACGTTTAAGTAATTTTTTTTTACACATTTGACCATTTTATTTGTTAAATGGTTAAATGTATACAAAAAAAATCGTCTAAATATGAACATTTTTTTTTACAAATTTCTTAAGATTTTTTATAAGTTCTTATAACATTTTTATGATATTTTTTTTCCTATAGGTTTTCTAATATAATGTTTTAAACTTTGCTTAATTTTTTTTAAAAACTTTTTTATACTTTCATATAATTTTAATACAAGTGCTTTTAAACCAAATATTTTATAAATTTTAAAATTTTTCTTACAAGCATTTAACTTTTTTTTTTTAATTTACATTTCCATACAAATTTTTTATAACTTTCATACATTTATTTCTAAACTTTCTTTTACAACATTTTTAAAGTGTTTCGTAGATTTTATGACAATTTAATATTTTTTTATAACATGTTAAAATATTTTCGTTAAATACCAGTTTAAAACGTTGTATTTAAAAAATTAAATACAAACTTCTAATTAAAAAATTGAAATAATTTTAAAGCATTTACATTATATATATTTTTTGTTTTTTATTTGCTAAGTAATATTTTCTTTTTATTTTTTTAAAAGACCCTCAATATTTATTGTTACAAATTTAATTTATTTAATTTTATTGTTAGATACTATTTACTTTAAAAATATTGTATATGCTAAAAAAATTTATAAAAGGCTATATAAAATATTTCACAAAACAAAAACTTATTTATTAATTAAAAGTAAAGTTTAAAATTGATCAATATTTAATTAATATTTAGGAAATTATAGATATTTTAAAAGTAACATTTGAAGAAAATAATACAAACAAATATGAAAAATAAAACCGCTATTAAAAATGAGGAAAATAACTTATCAGAGCAATTAACTTTTCGTTTTATGACATTTAGACAACTTTTTTTTCGTACACATTAAACCATTTAACTTGTTATATGTGTTCTCATAGACATATGTGAACACATATAACAAGTTAAATAGTCAAATGTATAAAAAATAAAGAATTTACTTAAATATGAACAAAACGAGATGATTATCCTGGTTAGTCATTTTCCCTGCTAAAAACCTATCTGTCACATGCGTGTTTCTGGAGTCGATTTGTGCCCCTTTTCTAGTGCTCTTATGTTGCTGCAGTTTGGAGCTTGGAGCTGGCTAGCTAATACTGGAGGGAGTGGTAATACTTTTAACATGTTGCCACATAAAATTTTTTTAGTTTTTTTGATGCTACACATGGATTGGAAATGTGACAATTTAATAGCTTTAATTTTGGAGAAAAAATTACAATATATAAAGAAATACAAATCAGTCAATCACAACACCCCTTCTTACTTTTTCTCTTCTCTCGTCTCGCTGCACCCATAACAACTTCTTTTTAGCACCCTCCTTAGCACAAGGTAAGGGATGGTATAATATCCTTTAACACCTCGCACTTCCTATAGCCTAAGTGGTCTTGTATGTTCCCCTTCACTCCTATAGTAGTTCATGTCTCATGTCACAAATGGAAGCTTTGAAGATAAATAAATATGGTTCCAAACTTAGGTGGTCCTTAATTCACTTACCTCCATGGAGCATATGAAAAGCTCGAAATGATATTTTTTTCAAGAAGGCGATGCACAATCCCATGAAGAGGATGAATGAGATACAACTTAATTCTTTCATTTAAATTAAACATAGATCCAAGTTCAAGTTGTTAAATTAGTGTGATTCGTGTAATTCTTCATTTTTTGCTATTAACTCCGTGTACCTATGATGTTTTGTTTTTCTTTTCCAGCATCTCACTAGTTTTTAATAATATATTCGTCGTTCAAAAAAAAATTAACATTATTGTTGTTATTGTTTGAACATTTCAATTAAAATTAATAAAAATAGATCAATAGCAGTTTTAAAATTAAGCATAACTGCTTTTAAGATTTTTAACAATTTTGTGATTTTTATTTGAATCTTTCAATTAAAATTAAAAAAATAAAAGATTTGAAATGGAAATATGAATGGGGATTCCCACAAATGAAGGGTTGGTCGGATGCCATTAGATGTACATTTTAGCAAAGGACGGAAATCAGGGCCGCCTCAAATTCACTCACGCTTGCCTCTTACAACTCAATCTGCACATCATACAATTACTTTAATGCCCTCGGTTTTCACCCCTTTCTCCATTCAAACAAAATATTATTTCGGACAACTGGAAAGAGACACTCACTCACTAGTCTCTCCCCACTTTTTGACTCTTTTAAGTTTTAATTTACCCCCTTCCTTCACCCATTATTATATTTCTCAAATACAATAATAAAACTAAAAATTAAATTAGAGAACAAAACAAATAACACAATCGTTTTTGGTCTGTTTGTTAACATTGTGGTTATGCATTTTAAAAAGAAAAATAAAATAAAATAATGGGCAGTTCGTTTTTTTTTCTTTTTAGATATATTTAATTTATAAGTGGGGAAGGGAGACAAAGAAGGGAACCGCAGCCAAACTAAGGTTCCAAGTGGCTAATGACAAAATCAACTAATAATAAATAAATTACTTCTTCATATATTATATTAATAAGAAAATCTTATTTTAATAACCTAACATAACAACGAGTTGTCTGTTAAGTAATATTTTTCACGACTTCGTTTTACAAGTAAAATTAAATAATGAATGAGATGGTTATTTAATTACAGTTAAGGACACTTACAAATTTTATATTTATCTTTAAAATTTTGTTTCTTACATGTTTAATTCTGATTATTTTAACTTTAGTATATTAAATACATAAAGCATATCATTTTTATTAAACATTGCAATACTACTTATTTGTTTGTCAAAACATTTGACACCTACTACTACACACATGAACATTAGGACCTCTGGACTTGACTTGAACTAGTTTTTTATAGTAAAGTTAGTTCTCGGTCATATAAATCAAGTAAAATTGGTCCGGATACTAAACCGGTCCGGTCTGGGTACAAAATCGGTTTGGACCGGATTTAAAAAAACAAATTTGTAGCACATCTTTTCTATATATCTCATTTAGTCCGATTGACATGCGATTTTTTTTAATATGTAGTTTAGAGTTTGTATATTATTTTAGACTATTATTTTGTCTTTTTTGTTTTATATTAAATGATTTACTGATCAAAACTGAAAATTTTCTACTGTTTAACTATTTTTTTTAGACTTTAATATTATGTGAAATCTTTAAAATATCGTTTGAAGTTGGATGAACATGTAGTTTTTTTCCAGCATGTAGTCTAGAATTTGTACATGATTTTAGAGTATAATTTTGTTGTTTTTTGTTTTATATTTAATGACTTACAGTCCCTCGAAGTTGGGATATCAAACCCGAAATTTTCAGCTTTTTAACTATTTTTAGACCATAAATTTATTGTTTTCGGATTTGTATTTGTTTTATGCTTCATAATAGATAAACTAACTTTCGGTAAGGCTTCAACAATTTGTAACGTATGTATCTAAAGTTGTACAGGTCCAACGAGTACAAGAACCTGAAAATTCGGACTTGGACCTGGACCTGATAGGACTTCGGTCCAAGGTCCATCAATTTATGCCAAACCGGTTTGGTCCAAGAGTCGATTCAATCCAAATGCTCACCCCTACTTAACGTAAATCCTCTTTAAAAGTCTTATATCAAAGTAAGCATTGTATTTCATTTCAACAAATAAAAGACATTCATTTCATTCTCAAAATAAATACCAACATCTTTCTTGTAAGGTTACAATAAGTGTCACAACAATCTTTTATATTTTTTTTAAGATTGTTTTATTATTTAACAATTAAAATAGAGAATAATGATTTTGGCAAGTTTATTAAAAAGAGCATGTTTATGTTTATTATTGATAGTTGAGGTGGAGTAGTCAAGAACATTGTTGGGAATTGGAGAAAGCAAATTGACCATCTCACTTCTTCCAACAATTACACTCCGACCACATAAGTTAAACAACTTATTTCTTATGTATTTATATCTTTTATGAAATCATATAATATCTTATTGCTTTCATTCGATCTTATGTAAGTAAATTAATATTATTTGAGACAATCAAGATAAGATGAAAGGAAATACTACGAAGAAAATATAACTGTTTTTGCTATTATAAATAATTTATTTTCGGGTTGAATAATAAAGATGTAACTTATATTATTATTATTATAATTACCATCAAAATGGCTTATAGTGCTGATGGTTTGGTGTGAAACACTCAACTGAATAAATATCTTTATGTAAATATATAAATACAAAATATAAAAATAATATTGTATTCCATTTAAATGCCACATATATAGTTAAATGCCATTATTTATACTTATTATAAGTCAACTTATGTAAGACTTATTTTGACTATATGATACATAAGAACAAATTGATACTATTCTAATAAGTGTATGGTATTATTATTATTCGATAATAAAGATAATTTATCAATTTGAAAGGCAACCAGGGAATCAATTTATTTAAATAATTGTTGATTTATGTGTTCTTTGTCAACCGTACCTTTTTCTATTAATTAAAACATACGCTTGTTTAAAAACTTGATGGTATATGTCAAGTCTATTATTGGAGTAGTTTATATTTCTTTCAAAAACATATTCATTATTTAAAAACTTGTTGTTAAATACGATGTTTAAAATATAATTCAAAATTTTGAAAAACTGCAAGCGTATTAGTCATTAGATTTTTAAGCCTTTGCAATCTTAAAAGTCGTTGGTCGTTCTTTTTTCAAGTAAATTAATCATATCAACTGAAAATGTTAAAAAATACATAAATTACAATGATTAGTGATTTTGAGATAAGTTACAAAAATATGAATGAAAATTTTTATTGGATTTGGATTTTTTGATTATATATTTCGTTTAATTTTACTACTACAAAAACAATGTTTATTAAAAAAAAATCAAATCCCTTTCTTTTTCTTTTTTGATATGCTAAAATAGTTATAAGCATGCGTAGAATTGTTTATACACATGGGTTTTGATGATATGTGAATGTAAATCTTATAATTAAATAAATCAATCCCTTTTTTATTGCGCAAAAAGAGATTTGTGGGTGTTTAGTCTTCTTTTCTTGATTACGGTTGGATATATCAAGATCGTGATGATTATTTTGTGGTTGATATTTTTAAGAAGGAACGTATATTAATAAAGCAACTAAAAAAAAATCCACTAAATATGGATTGAAAAGAAGTTGTAAAGCCTTTCACACTCAGCAAATACGATAACAAGTGGAATCAAAGATGGCGGTGATGCGAGCATGTTAAGGATTGAAAAGAAGCTGTAAACCCATTCACTCTTTCTTCATTCGTATTTGTTGTTGATGTGAAAGGGTTTCATGTTGCTATAAATGAAGCTATTGACAAAATATATTTGTTGGAGCTAAGGTGGTAAACAATGGGTTGGTGGTGTCCTATTTTTTCTATGCGGATGATCCAACGTTCGCGAATGGTCTCATGAAAATGCTAAATAAAAGTATGGTCTGGATTATAAGATGTTTATATTGCGTGTCCAACCTTAAAATGAGTTTACAAAAAAAAAAAAAATAAGTTAGTAGGGGTTTGAGTAACACAAACAAAAGTTGAGGATGTTATAAAAGATGATGATAACAAGAATCAAAATTGAACACCAAAAACACAAAATCCATGTGGAAATCATTATAGTGAAATCCACTTAGACTTATTGTATATAAAATTGATAATGAGAAGGGTTTGTAGAGATGTTAATAGCGACCATATGAGAGAGGAATATGAGATGATGTAATAATTAATTTAATAACTAAAAGCCTATATTTACATTGCCAAGCTAAAGAATGCTAATAAAAATCAAATAACTTCTAAAACTCAAGTATTTTTTATGATCAACTTAATATTAATTAAAAAAACACTATAAAGGTTAGAGAAAATGACAAAAATAGCCATTTATACTAATTACATTACAAAAATAGCTAAAAAAAATCGAAGTTACAAAAATAACCTACAATTTCGCAGATGGAAATGCTTCATCTGCGAAATGACCATTCCATCTGCGTATGTACAAGCACCTAAAGCACAACTGTGCTTTAGGTGCTTGTACATTCGCAGGTTCTTTTAATTTTTTAAAATTTTTTTTTTTCCTCTATATATAGGGGTAAAATCGTAGATGGAATAGGTCCATCTGCGATTTACTCTCATTCTATCTGCGAATTTGTGGGTTTTTTTTAATTTGACTATGACATGAATTGGTTTGACTACGAAATCATATTGCTATATAAAAAGTTTTGTAGAAAATTATCATATTGGTTGTTATTTGTTTAGGAACTTTCTCTAAAATTTGCTCAAAAAATGATTGAATATTTGGTTTGTCTTGTAACCGGTGGGAGATGGCAAGTTAATGGAACTAATCTGGAATACATATGTCCACAAGGAGGTATTTCTGAACTTGCTTTGATATTTTCTGAGTATATTAGTTATACTGATTTTGTATCTTTGGTAAGAAGCAAAATTGGTTTGTTAGACAAATATAGAATTAGTCTTCGTTTCCACCATCCTGAATTAAATTATTATATAGCTATAGTTGAAGACATGGATGTTAGAATGTTGATAAACGTAATCAAATGTAGTGGAGGAAGGGCTGTGAAAGTTTTGTGGTGGTTGATGAAGTTGAGGAGGTTAATGGGGGTGGTGAAATTGGAAACCAGCTTGTTGGTAATTTATGCAGTTATAAAGGGAGCAACGATCCGATAGGTACTTTCAATACTCCTAGTGTACCTCAGTTTCACAGTGTTGCTGAAAATGTTAATGTTAGTTATTCACCTATTCACTATGTGGATCCTGAGAATTACAAGTCTGTTGGTGATGATGATGTTGGTACATATCTTAATCATGTGGGTGGTCGTTGTAATGATGTTGCCGAACAAGAAGTTAAAGTTATGAATAGGCGTGTGGTAGATAAAACTAAAAAGAAAAAAAATTCAAGTCAAAAAAATGAAAAAAATCATGTTTACGGGCATTATGTTGATGTTGGTGATGTATGTTTAGATATAACCGAGCTACAAAGCAATTCTGATAGAGATGAGTTGGGTGATGAAGTTAAAGCTAAGTTTCCCGATAACCTTTTTCACGGTATGCCCCCTGTACCAGCATGCCCAGTTGATATTAATGAAGATATCCCAACACAGATGGTAGACATGAATCTTCAAAAGATTCAATGTGAGAGTATATTTAAGAACAAAGAACTTTTAAAGCGGTGTATTGGTAAAAAATGTCTTCGAGAAGGTTTCTAGACGAGGACAAGTAGATCCACCAAATCAAGGTATGAAGCTGTGTGTGTTTCGAAAAATTGTTCTTGGTAACTAAGAGCAAAAGCAATTAAAAATTCTGATGGACTTTTTCAAGTGAATAAATTTGTTGATGTACACACATGTTCTTCAACATTGTTGCAACCTAATCATCGACAAGCAAACAAATATGTTTTGGGTGAATATGTTGCTGATGTTTTGGCTGGAGACTATAGTAGAGTTTATCGGGGAAAAGAAATTGTTAATGATATGAATGCTCAATTGAATATCAATATCTCATACCATCAGGCATGGCGTGCGAAGCAATATGCATTGTTGTCGTTAAGGGGTACGAAAGAGGATTCTTTTACCAAACTTCCGGCGTATTGTCACAACTTGGCCAAACATAATCCAGGTACTGTCACACATATTAAAACAGATGCTGATGATCGCTTTGAGTTTTTGTACGTCGCACTCGGTTGCTCGGTTAGTATTATCATATTATATTAATTTTTTAATATTTATTTTGGTGTATTTGAATAGATATACAATGTATTGTAGGTACGCGCTTTTGTCAATTTTTGTAAACCGACCCTAGTAGTAGATGGAGCTCACCTAAAGGGCGAGTTCAAAGGTACCATGTTACTTGCAGTTACTAAGGACGGACAAAACCAAATATTACCGGTTGCATATGGTATATGCAAAAATGAGTGTACCGATTCTTGGACATGTTTTTTTCAAAAACTACGTGATTGCATAGGAAATATGCAGGAGCTTACAATTATATCTGATAGGTCTCCATCTATAGCAACATCCGTTGCCAACATTTTTCCTCACGCTCATCATGGAATATGTAGTGTCCATTTGTATTTCAACATAGTATCTAGATTCGGCAAGAGTAAGACGGTTAAAGGAATTTTTTGGGAGACATGTAGGGCGTACACAGTTAATGCTTTTGATGCTGCCATGGATGTTATCAAAAAGACAAAAGAACCAGTATGGGAGTACTTAAAAAGTATAAATCCAGAAACTTGGTCAATGGCACATTTTAAAGGGAACCGATACAATCTTATGTCGTCCAACAGTGCGGAGTCTATAAATGCATTATCTAGACACGCACGTAAGGTGCCAATACTTATGTTGATCGATTTTTTTTCGTGCTACAATGCAACAATGGTGGTTTCAAAGACGTAACTTTGCAGGTATGAAGTAAATTTGTAATATTAATGTTTTATTAATTTTGATGCTTTTGATCTTAACTTCTTCATTTTGGTTGTTTTTTTTAGCGGAAGCAACAACAATACTTACCCCTTGGGCGGATGAAGTTGTAAAAGAAAACAAGAAAACTTTTACCAAATGGGATGTTTGCATGATCTCAAATACGAAATGCGAGGTCAAAAAGGGGGCACAAAATGTGATTGTTGATTTTCAACATATGACATGTACATGTAGGCATTGGCAACTTGATGGGATACCTTGTGGTCATGTCATAAGATGTTTAACAGTGAACAATTACCAAGACTGCTCGAGGTTTGCATTAAATGCTTACTTTACCAAAACACTGAGGAAAACATATGAGGAATCAATAAACCCTCTGCCAAAGCCATCCGAATGGGAGATCCCCGATGATTTGATGGTTGTTAAGCCACCTATAATGGATAAACGTCAGCCAGGAAGGCCAAGAAACACAGACCGCATTCCATCCCAAGGCGAGGGTCCAATTATAAAAGAGTGTTCTACATGTGGTCAACTAGGACACACGAGAAATAATTGTACTGGAAGGGCGTCCGGTAGCGGAGCACGTCACATAATTTCTACTGCAGAAATGACATTTAATATTGGTGGTTTAGCGGGTTGCTCACAAACCTATAACGCTGATTTTGATATAAAACAACCTTGAAATCAAGAGTAATGATGACTTGTTTACTTATTATGTATTGTAATATTTTTATTAACTCTTACAAGACATTGCTATGCTTTCATATTTTAGTTAAGTTTGTTGATTATAACAATTAATGAAGCCTTTATATTATAAAATATAGTTAGCAGATTTTTTTAACAGTTACAACATGTTATTTAAAAAAAACAACAAACGATCCTTTTGCAACCTAATCTGTTTCATGATAATATTACAACAACTTTGTAACTAATTTTTAAACTTAGGGAACTGCAATGGGTACTTCTCTTTCTCCATTGTTATATAGTCATCCCTAATTCTCATTTTGTCTTCCAAACGATCCTTTTTTACCATAATGTGTATCAACTGCTCATCTTTCTCAGCAAGCCGTTTTTCAGTCGTTTTGATTGCCTGCTTACTCTTTTTTATCCAATCTTTATGCTCTTTGATTTTGTTTTTATTGAGGTCAATCCATTCTTGAGCTTGTTTGCATTCCGATTCAATATCATTAGCAAGTTGAGTGAGAAGTCGGGATGACTCTTTGTCCTCTTCTTGTTGTTCTTCAGCCTTCTTTAATTCTTTAAAATTTTCATGTGACATATATGGCCCGGTTGAAGAGGGTGTAAAAAAAGGGTTTACCGAATAGTAACAATCTACTTCGTTGCATGAGCAAACTTCGAATTTGTGTGAGGAACTCATAATAAAGTCGACAATGTAATAAACTGGAGCTGTAAGTGGTATTTATACATACTAGACAGTAATGACAAGTCCAACTTTGAAATGACTAGACAGTAATGACAAGTCACTGTAGTAACCTGCAAATCGTAGTGGGACCCTTAAGTGACAAGACATAAATGACAGTTTGACATGATAAATCACTGCATAAAGCTGAAAATCGTAGTCCAAATGTAACCATTTCGTAGTCAAAGTATTAATTCATAGTCTATTTATTTATATAAATAGATGTTTAAGATCTAAAAACCAAACACCCAAATCACCTAAACGAAATGAACTCCCATTATTAGAAATGTCGTCGAATGCAGCAAGTTCTTCGAATGAAGTACCTGGTTCCAATTCTGAAAGGCCATGGACGACAAACGAGGTGTTAGTTCTAACACGATGCTGGCTAAGTGTTAAGGATGGTGTATCGTTACTTGCTCCCCCGCATTGCCTAATTGGTGATGAATGGACTCGCATAACATCTTTGTTTAACCATGAGATGGGAGAAGGACAAAAAAGAGAAAAATCAGATGTTGTTACTAAGTGGATGGATGTAAAAGAAGAAGTGACATGGTTCAATCGAGCATGTAATTATGCGAAAAGTAACAATGTTTGTTATCGGGATGAAGAAGAGTTCTTGGAAGTTGTTACAGATTTTTACATCTGTGAGCATGACGGCAGAGACTTCGAATATGAGGAAGTTTGGAAGATTGTTAAAAATAAACAGTATTTCATGTAGACCGCTCTAATTTCTGTTAAGAATAACCCATGGAGTTGTGTTTTACGTTAATGCTTTGTTCGTATTATGTTGTTGTTTTTCATGTAATTGTTGTAATGTTTGTAATGGTTCATGGAATCCTTGTTAGCAATGTATTCTAATGTATTGTGAAAACTAATGCAATGGACATTTATTAATTCAAATTAATCATACGAGTTGCTCACATAATAAACTAAAATAGATTTTAAACAAACGAAATACATACGAAATACATGAAAATAACCTAGTACTCACATAATAAACTAAAATAGATTTTAAACAAACGGGATATATTTCAAAATATTCCAAGGGGCTTCAAACTGGAATTCCAACCCGTTACTTAATGACTTGTATTCCTCCTTAGCAGCTTCCAAGATGACCTCCTCAGTAGCATTTAAACGGGTGTCGTCAATTTTGGTATAAAGATCGTTGAATAATAGAACTTCGGTTTTCATTTCATACCATCTTGCTAAGATGTCTAGTTCGTCACGATCGTTACTTGTAGCCATTCGGTTTTCAGCATTGAAAATATTGGTTAAACGGCTCCAAAACATTGGATCGTTCAACTTGCTTGTCTCGTACACATGAATATAAGCATGTGTAAGAACCAAGAACTCTTCATTGCTCCATGATATAGAACTCATTTTGATTGAAACAAAGAGAGTAGAATCTAAAAAACGATATTTAAACAACTATATTGGTTTATTTAGTAAACTATTTGTTTAACATAACGTCAATTTATAGTAGTTTCTACACAAAATCGCAGTCCAATCTTCTAATATGTCTGCAATTCATAGTCAAAATTAACTGACGAATGCAGTGTACTATACTTATAACACAACAAATCACTGTTCGAGTTGACAAGTCATCCCCCGTCGAATGACAACACAATACATTGCTGCTTGAACTGACAAGCCATTGCACCAGGAAAGTAAGGAGTCGTTATAAATAGATTTTAATATCCGTTGTAATTGTATCATATTACTTCCTTCCTTGCAATTATGGACTCACCACATATATGGAGGAACGCAGAGGAGGTCGCTTTGGTTCAAGCTTGGATTATAACTGTTGAGGAGGATTTTCCACTGGGTCCCCCACAAGTTCGTGCGGGATCATTTTGGTCTCGTGTCTATCATTTGTTTCACCATTTAATGGGGCGTACTCAATATCGAAGAAGAAGAGATGTCAAAGCGAAGTTTCTGGATTTGAAAATAAAGGTGAAACAATTTCAACGTATTTATAACGAGTTGGATAACGAACATGCAAATACGGATGAAGACATCCTACGGCAGGTGGCTTTGGAACTATACCGCTTTGAATATGATGGTAACGAGTTTACCCACTTAGATGCATGGAATCTTTTAAAGAATGTCCCTTATTTTTAATATGCATGTTGGTTAAGTTAATTGTTTTTCGTTATTTAAGTTGTTTGTTGTTGTATGTGTGTAGTCGTTACTATTTAATAAACGTCCATTTCTTTTAATGTATGTTGTTTCCTCAATAGCCAATACATAATACGACATAAAATAAATAACTAAACATAATACGCCATAAACTATAAATGGGGTACATAAATAACTAATACATAATACGACATAAAATATAAACAGAGTACATGGATAACTAATACGTAACACGACACTAAAATAAAAACGGGGTACATAAAAAACTAATACATAATACTACATAAAATATAAAGGTGCTACATGAATAACTACTGCATTGAGGGAGGTAACAGGACCACCGTTTCATTTGGTATTTCCCAATGCACATGTGATGGTATAGTATTCACCAACTCAGATCCATATGCAAGTCGATACACATAATTAGTGAACTTGTAATCAACCATTCTGTGAATGGATTCAGATGTACGGGTTCTTAGACATGCTATAGCGTGGCCACATGGTATACCGTTTTTTTTCCATTTACCATAATTACATACCCTTCGTTCAAGTTGTACGTTGGTGGTGGCAAAATTGTCATCGACTTCAAATGGATCCCCATACAAACGTCTTGCATTCCAATTATAAGACTTGTTGAGACATTTTTTAACCTTACTCTCAACGTAAGGGGTCAACCCACCAGACAACCTCCCTGTAAAATTTGATATTTTAATAAATATAATAGTACAATAAAAAAACTAAATATAACAATCTCCCTTACCCGCCACTTCGGCCCGTTCACCATACTTTGATTGTATTTACGTAGTGATTAACTCAATTATCGTTGTTATAGGAAACTCACGTGTGGATATAATTTGCAAAATTTGAGGGACGTCAATCGATTTAACATTGTAACATATTTTTGGGAAAAATGCTTGTGTCCATTTTGAAATCGGTATATCGTCAAGCCAGTAAATTGGACTCTTAAGCAAGGTGTAGAAAGGTGGTTTCCTACATGTACTTTGCAACCTTTCCAAACACAAGTAAAAATCATCAACGCTATATGCATTGCATGACTTCCAAAACAACGATTCGACTTCCGTATTTTATGTCCGACAGACTCACGTATTTTTCGAGCTATATCTTTAGGACAATATCCATGATAGGAATCCGGGTAGGCACTCTGAACACCAAAGTCTATTTTATCACACAGGTTGCTTATGAAACCAACCTCTATGTCCTCACCTAAACAATCTTTTAACCTCATCATGAACCATCTCCATGATTCTTCACACTCTAAGGTTCCCAAACCAATTGCTAAGAGTAATGGTTCATGATTTCCATCTAAAGCCACTGTGAAGTACATTGTTGTCAGATAGCTCCCAAGAAGGGGTAAATATCATACATATATTAGCGGTATCATGCACCTAAGGAAGGTACGAATCTACATAAAAACGAACACATATTAGTGATAAGTAAAAACTAATCGAGATACATTACCATGAAATATTATATAACTCAATAAAAGAAGTATGTTATACCACGCAACCTAAAGCCACAAAACAGAATTGAAAGCGGTTGGTATCGGTTTTCTTAATGGCTGTGAAGGTATTAGGATTTGTTCTTTGAAGGTTATGCAAGAAAATTGGTAGTTGAGAAAAGCTTCTTTCGCTGTAAGTACTCATTTTCAAAATCGATGAAAGTGCTCTACAATCGTCACACAAATGCAATATCACACAAATGCAATTATAAATAGAAAATATTGTATCTCTACTGTTCAAAATTCATAGTTTAACCTTTTAAATTCATAGTCAAACCAGTTCATTTCATAGTCAAATTTCACTGACCGACATGACAATACTACAGAATGTACTTGTCTGGATTTCGTAGTTCAACTTTTTGAATTCATAGTCAAACCAGTTCATTTCATAGTCAAATTTCACTGACCGACATGACAATACTAAAGAATGTACTTGTCTGGATTTCGTAGTTCAACTTTTTGAATTCATAGTCAAACCAGTTCATTTCATAGTCAAATTTCACTGAGTGACATGACAATACTACAGAATGTACTTGTCTGGATTTCGTAGTTCAACCTTTTGAATTCATAGTCAAACCAGTTCATTTCATAGTCAAAAAGAATTGTCTGTAATATCATTTCTTCTATAAATGGGTGTCACTCACTATGAAATTTTTAACTGAGAAAGTAACTCCGATTTAAAAGAAAAAGAAGGCTAATGGCATACTACAATTACGGAGGAGAACGTATTGTTAGGATTTCGGGTACAGCTAAAAACCCAGGAAGATTGTTTTACGCTTGTCCATATTTGGTATCATTTTGTTAACGTCATTCAAATTTAAACCCTCGCGTTTACATGACAAAAATTTATTTTCTTACTGTCAATGTTAAATTTAACAGGGACCAAAATGCGGGTTTATCAGTTGGGTTGATGAAGAGAAGGACCAATCATCTATGGTAATAGCTAAAGTAGCTAACTCTAATAAGCTCTTTCAATCAGAAAATAAGAAGTTAAAGATAGCGTTGGTTTGTAGTTGAGTGTTGTTCTTGGCAGTTCTTGTTTACAAGTTGTAAGCTTTTTAATATTGTTTTTATGGTTTTAAAGTTGTTAGGTCAATAAATTGTTGTATTTGTACTTATGTTTAGAACAGTGTACTTATAACGTTAAAACAAATGTTGTAGTCGTTCTTATGTTGTATGTATTGATAAGTTATTAGTAGATCATTAATTTGTTGTAATTGTCGTAACGTTAAATTTTTTGCCATCCGTTGACGAAACTGTAAAAATAAACTAATAATCAAATCCAACATTAATTTAGATATACAATTATATAATCCAACTACATAGGACCAAGACTAGACCTCCAATAAATTTTTGCCATCCGTTGACGGAACTCTAAAGCTGCGTTCTTTGGGTCAATAAGAACACGTATTGGTTGACCTGAAACGAATTGCTCCATAAACATACAAACAAAAACACCGCAATCTCCCAAATGACTACTTTGTTGGGGAACATTTTCTTCATAAATGAATTGCATATTCAATGGAATCCTTGGGATGTTCCTCCGGGCCCAATACTTAATCTTGTCCAAATAATTTGCCACCCGACGTTCAAATTTGGAAAAGATTCCTTCAGATTTGAATTTTTCAAAAGCCCCTCTACCAAGACTGTCATAAATATGCACTTCCATTGACGCTAATCGTAGTTCCCCAAATAGCCAATGATTATGGGATGAATGAATCGGCAATAGGATCTGTATAAGGATCAGAAAATAAAATTATGTTTCTTTACATCACAATACAAAAACATAACAAAAATAACGATATGATTTTCAATATAAACAATTAAGTTTACCGTATCAACATCCCACCAAGCAACCATGAAGTTGGGGTACGTAGCAATACCAGCCATAAACGCCCTCCAGTCCTGCCCTTCTTCCAAAGCATGAGAAACCAAAAAATTTGGAGGCATTATTGTATGTCGGTCACCCTCAAACCGTCTCTCCATCAATAGTCGGTACCAAATGGTTATATGCTGCACACATGATACTTTTGTTATTCACTAAAAAACAATTAACTTTTAAAATAATAAATTAACAATTAGTTTACCGATGACTCCAACCCTCCGTCGTGTGTATGCCCAAACAATGAGCTCCAAAAATCTCTATCTAACACGAAATTAAACAAACGATGCTGGACATCATATGAATGAAATAAATAATTTTGGATGACAACCTCACCGCCTGCTACGTAAGGTTGCAGGCGCCATGGAGAAGTCGTGAGCAACACCAAAAACTGGAGGTGGAACGGGGCTTGTTAATTTGATATCAACCTTCTTTTTTGCTCTTCTTTTTTGCTTCGGTGTCGTGTGCAACTAAAAACAATATTCAAATGTTTAAATCTCTATCTTTCAGATAATTCACATAAACATAAAATTATGAGTTTATAAATAAAACGAATACCTCGGTGTAAGGAGGGCACAAATATTGTGATGGTTTTCGAGTGCTCGGTTTATCGGGTGTAACTTCTTTGCCATCATACTCATCAAAATAATCTACAATTCCCGTAATTATTATTTCATCTTCGTCCGACACCTAATTTAATAAGCAATATAATCTAATTAAAAAAATGTTTCAATATACTAAAAACAAAATATAAATTAATGTAAGTATAAGAACCTCTTTAGCTTCATTATAATCATTTAGGTCAAACATATCATCATCAAATTTGTTCCCCGCATTGTCATTCATCTCCTCCGACTCCTACATTAAAAATAAAACTTTATACTTAATAACGAAAGACACATAATTTAATAAGCAATAATATCTAATTAAATAAATGATTCAATCTACTAAAAACAAAATATAAATTAATGTAAGTATAAGAACCTCTTTAACTTCACTATAATCATTTACATCAAACACATCATCATCAAATTTGTTCCCCGCATAGTCATTCCTCTCCTCCAACACCTACATTAAAAATAAAACTTTTTACTTAATAATGAAAGACACATTAAAAAGTAATTATTAAGATCGTAAAGGTAATATCTATAACAACCTTGTCGTCTTGAATATCACCAAAAACATTTTCAATTGTATTGTTTTTATTCATCACTTCATCTTGCACAACCTATATTTTCAAATATAAAATATGAACACAGGTATTCATATATGTTAATAAAATTTAAAAAATAATGTAGCGTGTAACTAACATGTTCATCATATTTTCTTTGTGACACTATCAGATCATCAAAAGTAATGTCGTTCCAAAATTGTTAAGTATTCACTTCTTTAACAAAAACCTCTGTAGGTTGTCGGTTCATAAACACATGCTGCTCCAGTGCATGTAGCCGTTTCAACACCTCGTCTAGGTTGTGTTTCCCACTGCCCCTACCTCTACCATAAGAGCGACCACTGGACGACATACTAGACGAAGATTCGTCTTGTCTCCTAAAATGGTCTCGTACTGAGGATGGAACTGCTTTCCCTTCACCATATACATACTCTTGAATTGACATATAATAACAAGATGTCATCTCACCATCACTCGGTAACATGTTTTGTCTTGGTGGTTGCCCCTCCTAAAAAATCAAACATATTAAAAATGCACATAAAAGTATAATAATCAAGTTTATTAATAATAAACGAAAAATTTATAAACCTGTAGCTTTGAAAAAAATCTTGTTCACGTCAACCCATTTCAATTTTTTTGTTCCACTCCATCGTTTCATCCGAGGCATGTCTTTATTTTTTCTCAATACTAATCCACATGCACGAACAGCCGGAATCATCTTATATATCCATATCTACAATTTTTTACAATTACAGTAATAAAAGTTAAAATTAAAATAAAAAACATAAAATTAAAACAATTTAAATATAAGAAAATTTTTATACCCTTATTGGAGCCATAAATCCTGAGACGGTGTACTTTAAAGTTTAACGACGCTCAGAAAGTGATAAATAATTATCTATTTTGTTCCATGTATCCTCAAGGTCAACATAAGTAAAATCCCAAAGATAGCTACCCCAAGCAAAACTAACAAAACAAAAAAACAAAATTGGTTTTTATATAAATTATAACTTTAATAAAATAAAACTTTTAACGTAAACAAAATATACATGTTCCAGAGATCCAAATTCTCAGCGAAAAAAAAACCAATCTTGTGGCACCCGATCATTAATTTCTTTTCCCAAAAAACCTTCACACAAAATGTATATCAAACATACTCTAACTGCATCAACGTCGTCAAGTTCTAGGAATTTTCGATTTAAAATTAAACGTTTCAGGTCGCCGATTTTCACCGAACTATTGGTATGGTCCAGAAATAGCCGCTCACGCAATAAACATCTTTTTTTACTAGTTAATAATTTTTCCGACCCTTTTTTCCCAATGTTTTTTGGATACTCCCCAAAATTGAAGCCGGTGATTAAACAAAACTCTTCCGGCCCATAAACCATTTTCGTATTGCCTACTCGAAAATATAATCGTTTTATTCCATCTGGAGATAAAACAGGGTCCGGCCGGATCTGATGAAGGAACATTTTATGGAACAACAATGTATCCCCTTGTAAACGAGGGACATCAATAAAATAACCAAATACAGTATCTCTGAAAATGGCACGCCTAACATCATCTAAAACTTCAAATACTTCCCATATGTTACCGCCCGAGCCTTTTAAGTTCACAATTGCTTTCATATTGATAAAACTAAAATCATGCTGCAAAAAAAAACACAAAAACAAATTAGAGAACTAAAAAATATTTTCTTTTTAAAATATATGATTATGAACTGCAATAAGTACATAAACAATTAGTAATGCAAATACAAATTCTTAATTAATAATTTATATATTTACGATAAAAAAACAATAGCATACACATATATAAGCAATTTTTCAAGTTATACAACAAATATATTTATGATAAAAAACAATATCATACATAATTATATAAACCTTTTATTAAACATATTTTCAACTTAAACGACAAATATATAAACAATTTTTATCTTTCTAATTATATAAACTAACATTTTATAACCATATAAACAAACAATTTTTCAAATAAAACGACAATCAAATTAACAATTTTGCAAGTTATACGACAATTGTATACAAATTTTCAACTTATACGACAAACACAAACAATTTCTAACAATATATATACGACAAATTTTCAACTTATACAAATGTTGTACTTATACGACAAATATATATACAAACGACTATTTTGAACATACCGTAATTTAACTATTTTTTACTTTATATAAACAATTATACGATAAGAATATACAAGTTTTCAGGTTATACAACAACTAAACAAACAACAAAAATAACAAATTGTAAACATTATCTACGCAGTCTCTACTTGTATATTCAAACAACCACTAACAAAATAGCATTTAAACTTCAAGTATAGTAAACAAATATTAAAACTATCAAACACAACAAAATTACCCTTTCAAAAACTTTATAATTACTATTTTTTAACACTAAATAATACAATAATTGATAAAATAAAAAAAATTTAAACATTAAAAGAGTTAAAATCTAACCATATTTGCGGGATTGTTGACATAATCTTCCATTTTCTTCAAAAACTAGCCAAAATCCCGAGAGAAGCCCAAAGATAGAGAGAGTTTTTGTGTAGAGAAGGGTGAAAAATGGAGAAAAAACGTTTATATAGTGAAACAAAGGGGATTTCGCAGATGGGATACTAATTTCGCAGATGGAAGGGTGATTTCGCAGATGGGGCATTTCCATCTGCGAAATTGTGGGCTATTTTTGTAATTTCGATTCTTTTTGGCTATTTTGGTAATGTAATTAGTGTAAATGGCTATTTTTGTCATTTTCTCTAAAGGTTATAAGAAGTGATAACACTCCTAACACATTGACTTATATTTTTTTTGAATACGTTGTTATTTTTTTATATGTCATCTCGCTAGTACACTTTTCTTAGCATTTCATAGAGAGCGGTAGTACCATAACACTCATTGATTTTTTATTATCTTTTTGAAATTTAAATACCTTATAGTATTTTTATATAATTTATGATTTTCTTTTTCATATTTAAAAAAATTATATATTTTTAATACACAAACCTTTCATATTACATACATTATATTTTTTTTAAACACAAATACTTCATCTTAAATAAAAAGGTTACAATAAATTAAAATATAAAATATGATTTTGGGGGAGAGTTGTAGCATATACAACGTTACGCAGATGCACCCCATTTTGGAAATTTTCGAGGTTTTGGGTATGATTTTCTGCTTCATTTTTGTATTATGTTTGGTATGATTTGTTTGATTTTGTTGATTTCGAGTTGTTGACTTTTGTTGCTGCTATTTGTATTTGGTGTTGATTTTTTGTTATTTTCTTTTGACTGTTATTGGAAATATGGCCCCGAAAAATGATTCTCTTCAGTGCAATAGTACCCAACTCGACGACAAAAACTATGCCTATTGGATTTATGTTATGAAGAATTATTACAAGGCAAGAGTACGTAGAGGATTGTAAAAGGTGACAAGAAAAAACCAACATATGATAAAGCTGAAAATTATGCAAACTTATTGGAGTCATGGGAGACTGATAAACTCTAAGATCATTACTTAGATTAATAATTATGTTATCCATTCTATTGGTACTTAGTTGGAAAAGTATGACACAAAAAAGGAGGTTTAAGATCACTTGGATATGTTATATACTCAGTCTAATATTGCAAAGTAGTACCATTTAGAGTTTGATATTTCAGCCTTCCAACAGAACAATCTTAGTGCTTAGGAATTCTATGAAGCTATGCCAGATTTGTGGGATCAGTTGGCTCTTACAAAACCTGTTGAAATGAAAGCATTTAAGCCTTATACTGATATAAGGGAGGAGCAATGTTTGGTTCAGTTCTTGATGGCATTACGTTCAGATTTTAAAGGCTTGCATGGATCAATCTTGCATTGTATACCTCTTCCCATTGTTGATTCGGTTGTTTACGAGTTGATTGATAAAGAAACTTATATCAAGTCCCATGTTGACAAAGGTCGCAAGACAACCATTCCTGCTATCTTTGATGTTCCACAATGACCTCAATCTTCAAACCATAATCGTCCTAAAGTTGCATTTGACGAGTGTGCTTTGTAAGAAGAAGAATCATTGGAAGGCAAATGTTGGATCTATATGCTCAAGAATAATTATTGAGTGACAATGCTAATGACATATGATCATATAGGGTCACACCTTAATCAACTTGATACTTACTAAATATTTATTAAGTAATTGGTTATTAATAAATAAATTCAACTGTTGCATTTAATTAGAGAAAAATTATTGTTTTATGAAACAATATTGTAGGAAGTAGAAAAATAGTATTTATATGATATGTATCATATAATAAGTCATGTACAAAGTTTTGAACACTTTGGTTAACCATGATTAAATTAAAGGCTTACTCTATCATGGTTAAAAAGACTAGTGAACATTTTTTGTCCACATTAGGCATCATGGCCGAAACTTTTAAGGGGATGGAGGTTGCTTGTCAACCTTCATCCTCTTGTCCCACATGCCTCTCTTTCTAGCTAATACTTTAGAGTATTTTAATAGAAAGGCTTTACCTTGCATAGAGTATAAAAAGGGGCTCTTATGCATGAAAAATTTGCTAGTTTTTTGTCACAATTTTCTTCTCTTTTTCTAGTGAAGTCGTAGCTTTCTAAGAACCAAAAGAGCTCTCTCTTTTGAAGTTGGTTCTTGCTTTTGGTGGTCACTTTGTATCTTCCTTTTAGTGCTTAATTGTTTAAGAACTTAAGGCTTAAAGAAAAAAGTCATACAAGATGTTCTTGGTGGTGGATACTTATAGAGAAGTTCAAACTTCTTGTTCTTTCCATCTTCATCAACACCCTAAATCCAAGAGGGTCCAAAGGCTTCAAATGTTGTTATTTCTAAACACTACATGGTTGTTGTAAGATTATTCTAACCTCTTTAAAAGGATCCTTGATGGTTTGGTTTTGTTATATACTTGAAAATTACTAGAAATTTTTATAGTTTCCATTGCCGGTTTTTGTGAAAAACTAACTATTTTATGTATCAAAACTCATTAGTGGTATCAGAAACATTTTCTAAATGTTATAATGATTTTTCATGTTATGATCATCTTTGTTTTTTTGGAAAACAAGTTTAGATTTCTTTTTGGCTAAAGGTCCATATTTGTTTTCTTTGGTGACTTGTTTATTTTTTATATAACCATTTGCCATTCATTTTGCTTACATAAAAGTTGTCTTAGGAAAAACAAAGAGTTGTTTGTTGATATGTTTGATATTTATTCATATGATGATGTAATAGATTATATGTATTATTTCAATTGTTTCTTTTTATATGTAAAAAATTAGTTTTAGAGTAGTTGTAATTTATTTTATAAAAATGTAATAAGATGGAGCTTGAAGATCTTATGAAGATATGAAGACATGCAACCTTTTGAAGACCTTAAAGTGTCTCATTAAGTCCTTTAAGAAATAACTTAATATTTGTTGTGATGACTCACAATAAATATTACTAGAAAAATGGTTTTTTTTATATTTCAGATGTATGTTTGTGATTTATTTTTGTTGTTATAAAATGCTATACGTATGAAAATATGTTTTTCACGCTAAAAATATTTTCACAAAAAATAACATCAAACTTGGGGTTTAGAGTTTTATATAAAAGTTTTCAACATAAGATGTCAAAATTGAGTTTTTGTTAAAAAGGGTTATAAGTTTTTAGAACTCTTAAATAGCCAAACTGTTAAATATATAAAAAGGTTTAAAATATTTTTTAAACTTAATCTAAAATCAATAACTTAACAATAAAATGTTGTTTTATTAAAAAGTTAGAAACCGGTTACAATTATTATAACGTCGAATTAAAATAGAATATAAATTTTAACCAGTAAAATTATATATAAAATAAATTCAACTTTATGATTTTTGGAACACTTTAAATGTACCATGAAATATTTTATGTATGAAATATTCATGATACAAAATGCTTTAAAATACTAGAATAATAAAACATTGATAAAAAAACTTATTTTCAAAACTTCAAATCTATGCAATCCACTTAAAAATCACTTGGGATTTTTGTGTGATTCTTGTGGATTTTAAGGTCGCCTTATTTATTTAGCTTGTCAAAAATGGCCAAGGTATTTTTTTATTTACTTATGGGATAAATGTCACCTAACCATTTGTGAAATATAACTCACATATTTTTTAAATGGAAGATTTGATTAATTTCTTATGTGATAAATGTCACATAAGCATAAGAGGTTTGAGGCATAAATGGGATTAACATGCCATTAAAAAAAATAATGTTTTTTTGGATCCCATAAATCTAAAAATTACATAATAGTTGTAATTAGTTATCGCAACCTAGTGATCAATAAAATCACTTGTGTTGTGGGTCACCGCCTCAAGTTATTTTGGGTGATGTGGATCTTAGCTTTTTAAAATTTAATTTGAAGGGTAACTAATTTTAGAGTAAATTACACGAACGGTCCCTATGGTTTAGGGTAATTTGCATGTTTGGTCCATAACTTATTTTTTTAACTCGGAAGGTCCCTACTGTTTGTTTTTGTTACGCGCTTGGTCCGTGTCTTACCTAAAAAAACTATTTTGCCCTTGATTTTTTAATTTATTTAAATAAACACACCACCAACCTCATCCCCTCACCTTACCTTATCTACCCCACCATTTTCCCTATTTAAATAATAGTCTTTTTAGGTAAGATAGGGACCAAGCGCGTAACAAAAACAAATAGTAGGGACCAAAGGCATAACAAAAACAAACAATAGGGACTTTTCGAGTTAAAAAAATAAGTTAGGGACCAAACGCGCAAATTACCCCAAACCATAGGGACCATTCGTGCAATTTACTCTTAATTTACAAAAAAATATATTAAATATATTAAAATGAATCTTATTATTTTGTAGATGACTACCCAACCGTAACCACCTCATCACTCACCATCCGATCCATCCTCGAAAAAAGAAAAAGTAAGCGGACCTAATTTTCTTGATTGGTTTAGAAAACTAAGAATTGTACTCAAGCTTGAGAAAAATGACTATGTTTTTTTGTGAACCTATCCCGGAAGAACTCCTGGCCAATGTTTCCAAAGCATTGAAAGATGCTCGGGTGGAACATGTAAATGGTTTGACCGAAGTGGCTTGCATCATGCTTGCAACCATGACTCCTGAACCTCAGAAAACTTTTGAGTTTCATGAAGCTTTTGAAATTATTTAAAAACTTAGAGTCATGTTTCAAGTTCAGGCTAAGCAAGATAGGTTTGGGACCTTGAATTATTTCATTGGTTGCAAGATGGCTGATGGATCTTCTGTGAGTGCACATGTGCTCAAAATGAAACCTTATGTTGAGCAACTTTCCCGCCTTGGATTCCCATTTAGGGATGAGCTAGCCACCGAAGTGATCCTAGCCTCAATTGCCTAAGTCATTCAACCAATTTATGATAAACTTCACAATGAATGACTCGGGGAGGAGCATCAATGAGCTTCATAACATTCTCAAGAATGTCGAGGAAAACATCAAGAAATTTGGGAACAATCAAGTGATGATGATCCACGAGGGTCAGATCTCCAAGAAGAAAACCGGTAATAATACCGACAAGGGGAAAGGAAATTAAAGCTGCCAAGAAAGGCAAGGGCAAAGGAAAGCGTTAAGGGAAGTCTCCTGCTACCAAGCCAACTCCTGAGCTTATGCATGATGTTGAATCTAATTGTTTTCACTGCAATGAAAGGGGAAACTAGAAACACAACTGTCCCAAGTACCTAAAGGAACTTAAGAAGAACAAGGCCAACTATGTTGGCACCTCAGGTATATACGTGATTGAATTATATGCATTCCGTACTAATTATTGGGTTTTTGATATTGGAAGTGGTACTAACATCCGCAATGATTTGCAGGGACTAAAGAATGTTAGAGAACTTAGAGATGGCGATTTGTAACTCCATGTGGGCAATGACACTCGAGCAGCTATCAAAGCCATATGACAATATCATCTTCTGCTTCCAAATGGTCTTAATATTATTTTGAACAATTGGTGTTATGTACCTAGTATAACTAGGAATAGTATCTATACTTCTTGTTTGTATGAACAACGTTTTCATTATAAGTTTGACTTTGATTCTGAAAGCATTTATGTGTTTAAAGATAATGTGCTCTATTTTGAGACTACTCCCAATAATGGAATATATGATATCGATTTAAATGGTTAATAACAAAAGTATAATTCAATGTATAACTTAAATAAGAAAACAAAGTTAAACTCAAATAAAACTTATTTACAACATTTTCGAATTGGGCACATAAAGAAAACTCGCATTGCTACGCTTCAAAAGGACGGAATCTTAGAGTTAACAAGCTCAAAGTCTTTTGATGTATGTGAATCGTGTCTATGTGGCGGGATGACGAAATCTCCTTTTACCGGTGTTGGTGAAAGAGCTTCAGTTGTATTAGGACTCATACATACTGATGTATGTGGACCTTTTAGAATAATTACTAGAAGCAATGAAAAATACTTCATTACATTTACTAATGATTTCAATAGATTTGGATATATGTATCTCATGAAACACAAACTTGAAGAATTTGATGTCTTCAAGGTATTCCAAAATGTAGTACAGAATCAACATGGTAAAAAGATTAAAACCATACGATCAAATCATGGTGGTGAATAACTAAGCTATGAGTTTGATGAACATCTTAAGAATTGTGGCATAGTGTCACAACTCACTCCACTGGGAACACCTCAACATAATGGTATCCCAGAAAGGAGAAATCGTACTCAACTTGATATGTTACAATCAATGATGAGTCATACTTTCCTTCCTCATTCATTTTGCGGTTATGCCCTCAGCAACTTGAATTGTATACATTGTCCTAACTAAAAAGGTTAGTAAGACTTCTTACAAGTTATGGCATGGAAAAGTTCCATCAATGTCTTACTTAAAGATATGGGGTTGTGAAACATATGTTAAAAGAGAGACTTCTAACAAACATGACCCTAGATATCAAAAGTGTATCTTTGTGGGATACCCGAAAGAAACCATGGGTTATTATTTCTTCCAAAAGGAAGAGAATCGAGTGTTCATAGCCCGAAAAGCAATGTTTCTTGAAACAGACTTTAACTTGCATAAAGCAAGTGGGATCCGTACTAATCTTGAAGAAATTCAAGAGATAAAACCTTTAGTTAATAATAATAATCAAAAAATAATTATTTAACATGAAGTTATCGTTTAGATTCCGGAAACCACACCAACTATACGACGCTCCAATAGACCCCATCAGGAACCTGACAGATTTGGATTTTTCATTCCTGGAGAGGATGTCTTCTTGATGGATCAATGTGCGCCCATCAATTACCAGGCTACAACTGTAGACCAGAGTTTGACAAATGGATTGAAGCCATGAGAGCTGAAATTCAGTCCATGAATGAAAATCAAGTGTAGGACTTGGTTGAGTTACCTCCTAATAGCAAGGATGTTGGAAGTAAGTAGATCTTCAAGAAGAAGATCGATATGGATGGAAATGTACAAACATTCAAAGCACGACTTGTCGCAAAAGGGTATACTCAAATTCAAGGCGTTAACTATGAATATACTTTCTTGCCAATTGCTAAGATGAAATCTATTAGGCTTATCATGTCCATAGCTGCATATTATGACTATGAGATATGGAAAATGGATGTCGAAACCGCTTTCCTTAATTGATATAATGAGGAAGATGTTTATATGGAACAACCTGAAGGTTTTTTCAAACCAGATAACCTAAAGAAGGTGTGCAAACTGAATAACTCCATTTATGGATTGAAACAAGCATCTAGGGTTTAATATCATCATTTTGATGAGTAAATCAAAACGTTTGGTTTCTCAAAAAGTCCCGATGAACCATGTGTATACATTAAAGCAAGTGGGAGCCATACTGTTTTTCTAATTCTGTATGTTGATGGCATATTTTTTATTGGGAAAGATATTCCAACATTGAAGGAGACTAAGGCCTACCTTAGTAAGTCTTTTCAAATGAAAGATCTGGGGGATGATGCATACATACTCGACATTAGTATCTATATAGATAGATCCCAAAGAATAAATGACTTGAGTCAAAGCACATACATTGAAAACGTCTTAAAACACTTTTTAATGGATAACTCAAAACAAGGAATTGTACCAATATTGCCTGGGACCATTCTTTCTAAGGCTGAGAGGCCTAGTACTGAAGATGAGATAAAAAGAATGAGCCGTATACAGTGTGCTTCAGAAGTAGGTTCAATTATGTATGTTATGACATGTATAAGGACGGATGTAGCTTATGTTACTAGTCTAACTAGTAGGTATCAAGATAATCTTGGCTTAAAACATTGGATGGCAGTCAAGAACATACTTAAGTACTTGAGAAGAACTAAAGACATGTTTATGGTTTATGGAGGAGTTGAAGAAGAGCTTACTGTAAGATGTTACACTAATGCTGGTTTCAACACTGATTGAGATAGCTCATGATCATAGTTGGGATATGTGTTTACACTTAATGGAGGAATCATTGCCTAGAAAATTTCAAAGAAAGAAGTGGTCGCACTTTCTAGAACAAAATCAGAGTATATAGCTGTGTGTGAAGCAGCTCAATAAGTTGATTGGATGAAGAAATTCATCAGTGATTTGGATGTTGTTCCAAGCATTAAAAATGCCATTGAGATGCTTTGTGACAACGTTGGTGCTATCGCTATCATAAGATATCTTATGGTTACCAACAAGACTAGACACATTTAAAGGAAATTCAATTTCATTCGCCAGGAATTGGAATTGGGAGATATATGCATTGAGAAGGTTCATACAGATGATAATCTAACAAATCCATTTATAAAGGCTCTTTCTTAAAACAAGTTAAGAGTCATGCAAAAGGAATTCATCTTCGATTAGCTAGTGAATGGATTTAAATCTATACTTGACTAATATATGGATATTCAGAACTATGTAACAACGATATGTAATCTCTTTTGATATATGAGATATCTCTTTTGTGTTAAATATTATATTAGAAGGTTATTTGATCCTTGAAAAATGAACTTAGTCAAAATTGTCGATATTAGGTCCGTGAATTAAGACTAATATGAATCGACTTGGTTGATTTCAAGTGGTAAAATAGCAAAGTGTTACATCCAAATTCATATGTACTTGTTAGAGAACAACTATTGGATATGACACGCGTCAAGAGTCACTTCATGGATCGTTATCATAAGTGAGTCTTGAACAAACGCAAATATCTTTATGTCTTTAATCCTAAGATGCATATCGGAGAACTCAAGTATGGAGATTGTTATACTTTGACATGGTTAAATGATGTTTGTAGTTGTGCAGTTATAAAAGCCTTCGTTGGGTAGAGCATGAAATATATGAGTGTGTGTATGTAGTAAAGATGGGATTTGTTCCTCTTATGTGTTGAGAGTTAGACATCCAAGGCACCTTACTCAAAAGTTGGATCTCAAATGAGAATGATCACGTTCCATGTATCATATCCAACATGATGTCTGTAACAAAGAGAATATTGATACACTTAACTCATACTTCAATTATAGCTAGTGAGCTCCTAGAATTGGATGTTGATTGATGGCATCCCTTCGTGTGTTGTTAGGGGTTGTAGCTCGTTGCTAGACACCAGCTACTATTTGTGCGAGTCTTTAATGAATCTTGTGCAAGTGGGGGATTTTTGGATCTATATGCTCAAGAATAATTATTGAGTGGCATTGCTAATGACATATGATCCTTTAGGGTCATACATTAATCAAGTTGGTACTTATTGAATATTTATTAAGTAATTGGTTAATAATAAATATATTCAACTCTTGTATTTAAAATAGAGAAAAATTATTGTTTTATGAAAACAATATTATAAGAAGTAGAAAAATAGTCTTTATAAGATATGATATCATATAATAAGTCATGTACAAAGTTTTGGACACTTTGGTTAACCATGATTAAATCAAAGGCTTACTCTACCATTGTTAAAAATCTAATGAACATTTTTTGTCCCCATTAGGCGTCATGGCCGAAAATTTTAGGGGGATGGAGGTTGCTTGTCAACCTTCATCCTCTTGTTCCCCATGCCTCTCTTTCTAGCCAATACTTTAGAATATTTTAATAGAAAGGATTTACCTTGCATGGAGTATAAAAGGGGCTCTTATTCATAAGTTTTTTTTGCTAGTTTTTGGTCACAATTCTCCTCTCTTTCTCTAGTAAAGTCGTAGCTTTCTAAGAGCCAAAATAGCTCTCTCTTTTGAAGTTGGTTCTTGATTTTGGTGGTCACTTTGTATCTTCCTTTTAGTGCTTAATTGTTTAACCACTTAAGGCTTAAAGAACAAAGTCATACAAGAAGAAATCTAGCAATTTTAGTACCTTATTCTTGGTGGTGGATACTTATAGAGATGTTCAAGCTTCTTGTTCTTTCCATCTTCATCAACACCCTAAATCCAAGAGGGTCCAAAGGCTTCAAAGGTTGTTATTTATAAACACCATATGGTTGTCGTAACATCATTCTAACCTCTTTAAAAGGATCCTTGATGGTTTGATTTTGTTATATACTTGAAATTTATTAGAAATTTTTATAGCTTTCGTTGCTGGTTTTTGTGAAAAACTAACTATTTTATGTATCAAAACCCATCAACAAGTTATCATTTGTTGTTATGCAATGGAAATCACCAGCAACAACAAACCATATCTCCTGTAGAGTCTCAACCTTCACAGCAGAACATGTCTTCTGTACAGTCTCAGTCGCGTCCCTTATTTCCACATTTTAGGCCACCACAGTACGTTGCCGTTGCACCTTTAGTTGAGAATGAGACAGATTTTACCCCACCATCGTCCTTGGATCCCCAAATTGTTGAGCAGTTAAGATAGTTCATTGTTTCCAATCCAACTTCCATGTTAGATTCCATGTCTCATTCAGGTCTATCTTCATCCAACACTTTAGGTATTCCTTCATTGTTGTGGATATTGGAATCTGAAGAATTTCATCACATGTCACCACATTTGTCATCTTTTTCTTCGTTATCACCTTGTTCTCCTGTCTATGTTATGTTTGTCATAACTTTCAGATTTCCGAGGTCACGACGTGAGGTATGTACCTTCACGTCGTGATATGGTCTAGATTCGTTGACGCGTAATTTTAAGTGTCACGAAATAGCCATGTATTGGTCACGACGTGACAACCACATGTTGGCCAAAACCCTATTTTTTTAGGTATTGAAAGTAATGAGGAGGTGAGGGTTGCTCATCCTTAACCTCCCTCACTCTCCAACCTCAAGAAACCCTATTCATAACCCTCTTGTTGACTCTTAGCTATTTTGGTGCATTTTCTAGCTTGAAGAATAAAAGAAAAAGGAGAAGAAGGTGTTTCATTGGTGGAGCTTACAAGGAAACATCATTGATAACGTGCCCCTTAGCATGGTCCAAGAGTGCTTCCAAGCGGGCTACAAGACCAAGATCTCCATAGCAAGGCTGTCACGGAAGTCTCGTGCTCGTAGTCATATTCCGCTATAGGATAAACCCAATGGATCCAAGCGACAAGGAGTATGCTCTAGAAAATTACCAACTGAACCAATGTCTAGATCTGACACAACGAGGAGCACGATTGGCCAATCAATGCGTCCGATCCTGTCGGGTCTAGCGCCCTTGTCTCATGTACGGACAGACGAGAGACTCCAATATCAAAGGTCTCCTCCGCCACCTCAACGTGTAAGCCGTTCTCTCTCAATCCAAACACAACTCTCGCAGAACAACCAATAACTTGACCGTCAGAGCGTTTTCCCGGGACCTCCTCCCAGAGAACGGCTGACGACTCCTTCTTTATTGTGACCTCGCAGATCATACCGAAGTAGAACAACATTCTTAGAAAGATACCAGAAGGAAACTAGGTCGCATCATTTGGAGCCGTCTGATGTGTGACAAACGACACAGAAAATCACACATCATCCAAACTATGAAGATGATGAATGAAGCCACCGAAGAAACCACTGAAACTCCGAACAACTCAATACGCTCAATGATACCGCTGGAGTCAACCACTACCAGTGTGACAACACCATAACAAATCATCACAGTTACTGACAATACACCGTCGTCCGGAGGCCCAACCCCACTCAACAAGCTGATAAACAATACGGGGGAGTCAACACCCTTGTTCACGATAGCGCTGCTACAAAACTTTTTTCCAATCAATCAGCAACTAACATTCCAAGTCACCGGAAACCCACATGTTATCCTACAACTGTCAACTCCGCCATCAATCCAAACCATCGGCGGTCCACATGTCTTCTTACCACCACTGCCATCGTTGTTAATCCAAAAGACTGGTGGTGTACAGGTTCATCCACGAATGTCGACACCGCCAATATCCCACATAGCCAGTGGCTCGAACACCTCACTTCAAACAACCAGTTACTCGGCGTCTACATAAACCAACTTACTCCCGCCACCGTTGCAACAATACCAACCACCTTCGATGACCTCAACACTCACCTTGTCACACCCCAAACCAAGGATGGCGGAAACGTACGGGGGTGGAGGACTTCATGTATAGTATCACAACAACAAGTATAATAGTGCTCAAAGTAAATACAACCATTATAAATATAATCGAGAAAGTTACATGATTTCATAAATTACATGTTTCAAAATTGATTACAAAATAATGACAAAATGTTTTGATTAACGCCGAAGCGTTCCATCCTCAAAAGTTGGTAGTCACCGATTTCTATGGATTACCTGAGAATACAAGTGAATTTTGAAAGAGTGTCAACAATTAAGTTGATGAGTTCATAATCTTTTGGATGTAGAGTTTGAAAACCTTTGTTTGCTAATGTAATGTATACTCAAGAAAATCCAATATTTTCCTTATGAAATGTTATGTAGTCTTAAATCCCAAGACCGAATGTATGTATGTGTCTCGTACTTTATAACGATGTATGCAGTTTTAAATAGATAAAACCCCTTTTTGGAATAGAATTCCCGTAAACTATATGTGTCGTTATCTCCCTATGTGAGTCGCTATAACCATACTATGACAAAGTAGACCTGCTACGACGTTCTTCAGGCTTGAGAACTGTTATGACATTTGTCACCCCCGACCGGTCGGTCGGGCTGTTGCAAGCAACATTGGGTGTGGGTTGTCAATCCCAATATAGATCTATATACAATTATCACGCTCTCCCTACAAGAGACTCTGGTTATAACTTATAGGAATTTTAACCCATACTCTAAGAGTACAATGAAGACATGTCTCACAATTTACGTTAACGAGTTTACGTGTAGAATGAATGAAAAACCTTTTCTGCAGTGTAACTGACCCCCTTTTTCTAGTGTATTTGTAGTTTAAGGAACCATAAACTATACCTATTATGGGTGTCATACATGGTTGTAGGAAGTGTGCGGACTTGGTTAGCCTGTCTACGATCACCCAAATGGTATTGAGGCCACCCGTTGTCTTAGGCCGTTTGGTTATGAAATCCATTGTGATCCGCTCCCACTTCCACTCGGGTATTTCCGGTTGTTGCAACAGGCCCGATGGTTTTTGGTACTCAACCTTGACTTTGGCGCAAGTCAGACACTTACTCACGAATCATGAATGAATAAATTATGTTTATGATGTTACATGACAAGCATTACATTCAACATTTATAAATTTATTGTTAAACACTTTGCTCTACATGTTACAAAGTGTTGTTAATATTGTAAGCTATGTAGCTTGTTTTTAACTTTTCTGCACTGTTTTAGAAAATTCACAGAAATGTAATACGAAGTCGAAAACTAAATCTGTAAACTCTGAGAGTTTAGAAAATTTGTATAGTTTGTTCATAATTTTTACTATGATTTTTAGTGATCTATAACTTGTGTGAAGATGTTCATATTCACAGATTGGTCCGAAACCGTTTCTGAAATGACAGACAGTTTTGTAAAAATCACCATAAATTGTAGAAAAATCTTATAGAGATGTGCTAGTAGTCATTCTAAAGGTATAAACCTGAACTACTTTCATATTAAGAAGTTTTGAAAAATATTATGTCTAAGGTGGTCAAAACAGTCCATGAATAGAGCTCAACTTTTCTGTGAAAAGCTGAAATTTGAGTTTGAGTTATGTTATGGTGTTTTAACTTGTATTCCCCCTCTAAAACTTGAAGAAAACATGAAAATGTAGGGGTATGAACTCACCTTGACTGATTTCTTGGGATGGATGATGAAGAGAAGAGGTTTCCAAGTCAAGAACACTTGGAAGATGCTTGAAGATTTGAAGATCCTAAGAACAAATATGACGATATTTGTATGAGAGATCCATGTTTCGAGTGAAGGATTGTAGAACATTCAAGAGTAAGATGAAGATACTTACCAAGAGTGTAGAAGAAGCTTAAGATCAGCCCTTGAGTTTAAGTTTTTAGAGAGAGAAAGGGGAAGAGAGAAGATATGTTAGCTTTTGGTGAAATTGTGGATATTTTGGAGGAGGGATAAGGATTTTTCCCCAGCCTTTGATTAATGTAACATGCTAGAGATGAGTGTGAATGTATAAATAGTTGAATAGATAAAGATGAATATTGACTGGAGGTTGTCATAGAATAGATATGGGAGTGGTTGGTGTCATAGCTTTATGGGAAAAGTCACACTCTTAGACAATATCTTGCATAAAAGATATCATCTATAGTTAGAGATTTCCCCTAAAATATGATTAAAATATGAATATTTATGGTATTATATGTCAAAATATGAGTTTGGGTGAAAATCCCTCGTTAAAATCATGAAAAACAAGCTTAAAACGCGAAAGTGGTCGAAAACCGGGACCAAGAGGCAAACCTATGAAGTTCGGTCCTTGAGAACCGAGAGGAGGCTCGGTTTGAGAAGCTCGCAGGCGAAACCCATCTAAAGGGAATCGAAAGCGAAGGCAGGCGAAAGGGTAAGGGAAGCGAAGGTGAAGTGGCTTGATCCGAACCGAAGGTGGGAGGAACCGAAATAGGTTTCGGGCCGAAGGGCGCGTTTGGTCTGTAAGGAGGTTCGGTTCTTAGGGAGTTCGGTTCTTAGAAGCTGGATTCGATTTTTGGGGAGTTCGGTTCTTAGAAGCTGGCTTCGGTTTTTTTTAGAGTAGTTTCGGTCCTTAAGAGGCTTCGCCCCCTTTAAGTTGTTTTTCCATTAATCTTCCCGTTTTGAGTGGTTTTCGACTAAATTAAGGGTCAGGATGCCCCGAGTGATTATAAAAAGTTAAGAGAGGTTGTGAGAAAGATTTGGGAGAGATTTGAGAGATAGGGAGAAAGAGATAGAGCGAGGAGATTGAGAGAGATTTTGTTTGTGACCTTTGCGAGTGTTTAGCTTCGAAATGCAAGGTTTGTAAACCCCATTAAGCCACGTTATGAGTGTTATACGCCCCCGAAAGGGTATGTAAAAATGTTTTGTCGAGTAATTCCATCACTTACCCTGATTAGGGTTTAGATTTTCTGAACATGTGAAAACTCTAAGTGATACTTTCGTATTAAGATAGTGTGTTGTACAATAGTAAACATAATGTAAACCCTAATATACAAGGGTTAATTGAGTTGACCGGTTTGACTTGTTGACTTTATTTGAATTTGACTTGACCAGAAAGTGACGGTTGTCACACGCCTTCCCTTTCCACCCACAAAAATTTTATGGTCCAACACCAACAAACTTGTCAGCATACAATAACATGTTAGTACAACCATAACTAACCATGCAACAACTCATCCATCCATACACCAAACCAAGACTTCCTCTCTCGGAGTGTGACATCCCTATTTATGAAGGAACTTCTAGACCATGAAATCCCAAACACAACAAAACTACCTCACCTGAAAACCTACAATGGCACCACAGACCCAGACAACCATATTGACACATACGAGTGGACCATGACGTTGTTGAAGCTGGACGAGTGGTTTTGGTGTACATACTTCCTAAAAACCTTGAATGAGAACACATGAATGTTGTTACAAACAATCCTTCCTACTGAAGTACCTTTTCTTAACCAACTTCATGCGGTTGCGAAAATACAAGCGAGAATTGCACTCTATCATCGGATGCAAACAGAAGGAACCAGAGATAGTCAAAAATTACTTTTCCAGATAGGAGCAGAAAGGGTAACGAAAAGCCCTGCTAGGCTGCCTCAGGTTGGAAAACAAGATAGGAGTCGAAAGGGTAACGACCTTGACGGACTCGAGGCTAGCAACAAACCAGGTTAATGAGAATTCAAAGCAAGGGACAAACGGATGGAGAAATATGTGAGCGTTGTCCAAAAGCTAATAATCCCATTGAAAAGCTTCACCATCAAGCAAATTCCACGAGGAGACAATATGAGGACTGATGCCATCAGCAAACTCATATTGACATGCTTCGGTGACCTTTCCAAGAAAGTCTTGGTCGAAGTTCTAAAGGAAAGAAGCATAAACGAACACTAGATACACATGTTATCACCAGCATAGCCCAACTGGATGACACTCATATTGGACTACCTATAACATGGCGTCCAACTAGGCAAGCACGAAGAGACTCGAAAGATAAGGATAAAAGCCCCACAATACGTGTTGATAGGAGGGGCATTATAAAAAAAGGGGTACGGACCATGGTTGAAATCCATAGACAAAGCCTATGGCAAGAAACCACTGCAGGAGGCCCATGTCGGCCCACCCGACACACATGAAGGAGCAAGAGCTTTGACATAAAAAATACATGGGATGGGGATTTACTGGCTCGACATTCACCATGATGTTATGATTCTAACAAGGACATGTGTAGAGTGTCATACTTTCTCCCCAGTACAAGGACTCCCTCCTATGACGTTGACAAGCATATCAAGCCCATGTCCTTTCTACCAGTAGGGAATCGCTATTGTTGGGCCATTCCCGGAAGCCCCAGGGAAAGTGAAATTCCTCGTTGTCGCGGTAGACTACTTCACCAAGTGGATGGAGGCAGAACCCTTGGCACGCATAGCAGGAAGGCAGATGATCAAATTCTTATGGAAGAATATCCTGACGAGATTCGGTACACTTAGAGTGCTGATAAGTGATATTGGATTACAATTCGCCTAAAACCCATTTAGAAGTTGGTGCATGGACAAGGGCATAGGAAAAAGATTCACATAAGTAGCACATCCCCAGGCCAATAGCCAAGCGGAACTGTCCAACAGGACATTAGTAAACGAAATCAAGAAACGACTGGGGAAGGCTAAAGGCAACTAGGTAGACGAGCTCCCAGGAGTACTCTAGTTGTAACGCCCGAATCGCCAGGTAAAAACTCTTGCAAAATATTTCAATTATCCATGGACTAGACTTCAGTACATTGGGCGTATACAAGGTATACACGACGTACTTCTATGCATGCGTGAAGCGGGGATGTCCCCTACTTACGTTGGGCGTACCCATGCTTACGCAAGGCATATGTAAGCCAGGGGCAAACCCTAATTTTTAGGGTTTGCACCCTATTTAAGCTCATTAAACCCCCTAATTCCTTCACCTTATCAGTGTCCATTTTCCATTTTGAGCTAATCTCGAAACCCTAGCCATCTTGAGAGCATTCTTGATCTTACTAAGAGTTTTTGGGTGTTCTTTTTTGATTTGAAGAAGAAGAAGGCTTAAGGAAAAGCATTGGACAAGAAGGAACTTGTAGATATAGAGTTTATTCATCATTTCTAGCTCATTAGAGGTCTAAAGTATGAATGGAAGATTTATCAGATGGATGTCAAGAATGCGTTCTTGAATAGTGATGTTCATGAGGAAGTATACATGTATCCTCCCCAGGTATTGCTTTCCAACCAGGTGAAGTTTGTCGACTTCGGAAGGCACTATATGGTCTTAAACAATCCCCTCGTACTTGGCTTGAGAAATTTTCTATGGTGATTACTTTGCTTGGTTTCCGACCAAGTAATCATGATTCGATTCTATTTGCTTGGTGTATGAGTGTAGTTCAGATTATTATTTCCTTATATGTCGATGACATGATTATTACCGGTGAGGATCATGATGGTATAAAGTCTTTAAAGCGTGATTTGGCTCACCATTTTTCTATGAAAGACTTGGGTTTTTTGCGTTATTCTCGGGGATTGAAGTTGCTCAATCTCCAAAGGGTTATCTTTTATCTCAGACGAAGTATATTTCAGATTTGTTTGAACGAGCACGAATCATGGATAATCGGACAGTTGATATGCCTATAGAGAATAATGCAAAGTATTCTCCCGCTGATGGTGTCCCCTTATCAGATGCAAGCCTTTATCGTACCATTGTATGTAGTTTGGTTTACCTCACTGTCAGTAAATCGGATATTGCTCATGCAGTTCATGTGGTTAACCAGTTTGTCACTGCTCCTTCTACTGTTCATTGGGGAGTTGTCCTTCGTATTTTGAGATATCTTCGTGGTACTCAGTTTCGCACCCTTGTGTTTCCATCTACATCCTCTCTTGAGCTGCATGCCTATAATGATGCTAATTGGGATAATGATATTTATGATCGTAAATCCACTATTGGGTATTGTGTTTTTCTTGGATATTAGTTGATATCATAGAAGAGTAAGAAACTAGATGTTGTCTCTCGATCAAAAAATTTGAGTATCGAACCATGGCTATCGCCAATTGTGAGATTGTTTGGTTAAGATGACTTCTTACAGATATGAGCGTTCACATCTCTCAGTCTACCCCTTCGTATTGTGACAAAGAGAGTGCGATAATGATTGCCAAGAATTTAGTGTTTCATGAAGGCACAAAATACAATGAGATTGATTGTCATTTCACATGTCATCATCTCCAGAAGGAGAATCTCCCTTCTTTGTGTTTATTCCACTTTGCAGATTGTTGATATTCTTACGAAGCCATTGACTGCTCATCGATTTCATTTTTTGTCTAACAAACTCAATGCTTATTGTTGCTGCATTCTGAGTTTAAGAGAGAATGTTAGCATAATAAGATTTTGGTTTTATTTTGTATTGGGTATTATGACGGCGCATTAGCTAGGAAACCCTAATTAGCTAATCTATAAATTACGTCTTTCTTTTCTATAGCAAATTGTACTTTTCATTTTTATAATAATATGAAACCTTAACCATTCTATGTCTTTTATGTGTTAGTTCACAATGGCTTCCTAAATAAATAAATAAAATCATATTATATTGTAATTGAGAGTTTCTCACACTAATTCATATATAACAATTGAGATAGTCTTTGTTAGTTGTTTCTTAACATATATTTTCAACGTTTAATTGCAAAAACTAAAGGTTTACTAACATATAAAATATAAATGTTGGTGTCGAGCCTTTCACCAAACTATTCTAGTTCCATGCACATACTATATATATATTTAAACCAACAACTTTCAATTTACGTCAAATTTTCAAATATGGTCAAATATCTACGACATTGGTCTTTGTAAAAACCTTCTTTCGATTCGAAATCCATCAACTTTTCTCATCCTCAATACTCTACGATCCATCAAATGCTAGTGTAAATAAAGACAAATCATAAGTTACAAAATATGTTGGTCAAATGTGTGTTTTATATTTCCCTTACGCTTCCAACAACCAATATGCAAAGTGTTCTCCTCTCAAGTTCCCTAAAATAAAGCGACGCACTTTACTATACAATACGCCAAAAGACAAATGCCATATGCCACCATAAAAGCCAAATTTAGCTTCCTTCTTATTTGGCATAATTGCCTTAAATATTGATGTCTATGTAACATCTTAAATCTAATAATTAAAATAGCAACTATAAAGGTTTGATAAACTAATACAATTCAGTATTTTCATCAAATAACAATTCCTCAACATAACCAAAATATCTATGACAACTTCATATAAATTACAGTTAGTAACCAAAAACTAAATTAGACAAACACATAAATTTAATTTATTAATTCTGGAGATATTTGCTTTTCCTAAAAAAAAAAAAAAAAAAAAAAAAATTCTGGAGTTACCGTATTTGCCAAAAAGTTATGTAATAATCTATCTTATACCAAAAATTGCTATCTTTTCAAGCATCTATCACTCAAAAGCAAGCACCTAGAACTTGCTCTTACACTTATCACTTGAGCCTGTTTCTCTGTCACCTGAAATGTACATCACTCAACTTCAATTATGCTAAAACAGTTCAAGTTTTAAAAATGAAGTAATGGAAAGTGACTGGATAATTGATATTAAACACAAAATAAAGAAAAAAAACTATACAGTATGTTAAATTATGTATTATTAAACAATATCTAAATCATAAGATAAGAATTTAAAGAATTATCAAACAGTATAATAATTAACGTTTGAAAATGACCAAAAACCTTTGGATCACAAATTGCAATAAATAAATAAATAAATAAAAATTAATATGAAGGGCTAATGTCATAAAAACCCTAATGTTTTCAGGGTTTGGTCAGTTTTGTCTAAAATTGAATTTTATGTCAGTTTTTACCCTAACATTTTTCAAAAAATGTTCGGTTTTACCTTTTACTGGTGATAACAGGTTACCATTATATTAACTTCGCAAAAAAAATCCTTAAGTTCATAATTTTTTTACGTTTTTACCCTTAAGTTTATAATTTTTTTTTTTACACTTTCACCCTATGTATTTTTTTTTTCATATTATACGTATTCAAGTAAAAAAATCATATGAATAGGTATATTATAGAAAAAATATACTTAGGGTAAAAATGTAAAAAAAATTATAAACTTAAGGGTAAAAACGTAAAAAAATGGTAAATTTAAGGGTTTTTTTGCGAATTTAATATAATAGTAACCTTGAAAACCTGTTATAACCGGTAAAAGGGTAAAACCGAACATTTTTTCGAAAACGTTTGAGTAAAAACGGACATAAATTTCAATTTTAGGCAAAACCGACAAAACCCTTAAAACTTGATGGTTTTATGACATTAATCCTTAATAAGAAATATAAATTTTTGAAAAATAATTTATGATCATTACCAATACTATACAAAAGAACTATAAAAGAATTAGATTATTTTTTAACGAAAAGCCAAATACTATTTATATTACTCAGAGTACTCACTTTTGATTTTAAAAAGACTTAGAACATTCAACATTTGCCTAAAACACATATCACCAACACCTATTACGGTTTGACCGTAAGCCCTTTGATATAAAAAATTAATCATTCTTTCAATGACATCAATAATTCTTAAAAATCATGTCATTTGGTTAGTATATATATATATATATATATATATATATATATATATATATATATATATATATATATATATATATATATATATATATATATATATATATATATATATATATATATATATATATATATATATATATATATATATATATATATATATATATATATACTTGAAAACTATCTGGATAATGGAAAACACATTTGGACTAACATGTATTTATGGTTGTAGATTCAACAATTATCAATAACACATGTGTTTCGTTGTTAATTTGACCATATTTTCTACAAAAAAGTAATTATTCAAACATGCATGATAAAATAATAACAACTAATAAAAACAGGGATTACAATATTTAATACAAGATAATAAAAATAAAATTGAGGTATGAGGAGGGAACAAAGATCACAAACATCCAACTAGAGCAGACAATATGAATTTGACTTTCAATCACTGAGATTAACCATTTCCAATGCTTCTACTTGCCATTTCCCACCAATACCAACCCCCCCCCCCCCCCCCCCCCCCCCCCCCCATCACACACACAGCAGCAGCACCAACACCCACCCTAAGGGCCAACACACAAATATATATATATATATATATATATATATATATATATATATATATATATATATATATATATATATATATATATATATATATATATATATATATATATATATATATATTCTTTTGATAACACATGTATTGTCAAATATTTGTAAGAACTAGACAATCTATTTTTTTCTGCAAACTATTTTCAAAAGAAAATTATACACCTCCAAATGTGTATAGATAATGTGAGTTTTTTCACTATACTATATATATGACATTAGATGTTTTGGATTGATAGGTTGTCTTTGTGATTTCCGTAGGAAAGATTATAGTAGTTGTATGAGAGACTATGCTTGGATCATAACTTTTGAATGAAAAGTTGTAGTTAGACTACAACATGAAAGACTATAGTTAGATTACAGTAAGAAAGACTGTAGTTGGACTACACACAAAAGATTTTAGTTGTACTACAACATGAAAGATTATGGTGGACTATAACAAGAAAGACTATAATTGGACTACAACAATTACTTGAGTATGTGGTCTTAGGGGCTCACAAAGTTTTGTGCTTACAATTTGAATTTCAAATGTTTCAAGGTTGTTTCGATAACAAGGGAAATGACACGACATGACTGTATTGCATCCAGGGATTCCTTTTGAGAATTTTGTTGATTTAATTTTACTATCATGACTATACTATGGTTTTTGGAACATGAGTTGACATGTATTGAACAAATAATTGTTTTTATCATACTGTTGGAATTGGAAATCGAATGATTACTTTTAATTTAAAAATGAAAAAATTTAGTTTGAAATTTGGGACGTTACATAGAAGAAGCTTGAAATTTATCACACGATTAATTGGTTGGTCGTTTTCTAAATGGATTGTTTATCCCTATTCTAATAAATAAATAAGTTTATTCTCTTATTGACAAATGTCATGCTATTAGAATTCTTCAGTAATATTATATGTCACCTATCATGCCACTTGTCAACCTATTAATTATCAATTTTAAATTTTAAATTTTAAATTTGTAACTCTAATTACATTAAATTAATAATTGATTCTCCGTTATAAATTTTTTCACTCTAATTTTATTAAATTAATAACATTAGATTAAAAAATAAAATAAAATTAATGCAGATTATAAGTTGATATAACTTCGCATATTTACTTAAATCAACGATTATAATTTTATATAACTAAAAAATATCTCTTAAATAATAATTTATTTAAAATAATTGATTATTAATTTTGATTTTTTTAGTATGAAAGTTTAATTAATTTTATAACCGTGTTATAAACTAGTTATTAGTAATATTATCGATGCTTAATGTAACGTCCTAAAATTTGTAAGTAAAAATTTCATTTTTCAATAACCAAAAACCATTCTTTCATCCATCCATAAGACAAATCAGAATATGAAAAGTATTCTGAAAACATCATTGTAAGATCATAAAACAAATAGTTTGGAAAAACTCTAGTGAATGCAATGCAGTCAAACCAGACCTTTCCCTTTGGAACCAGAAGTACTTGAAACATTTAAACATAAAACCATAAGCACAAAGCTTAGTGAGTTCCCCAAAATACCACATACCATAAATATTAGACAAGAATGTGTGAATGTTTTGGTCCTCCCACTTTCTTATAGTTACTTACTATTGTAGTCTTCCTGCAGTCTTCGTTGTTATGGTCCTCCTATAGTCTTTCGTATGGGTGCCATGATCCTCGCATGGTCTTTTATACAAGTGTCATAGTCCTCCCATGGTCTTCCATACAAGTGGCATGGTCCTCCCATGGTCTTCCATACAAGTGGCATGGTCCTCCCATGTTTTTCCATGCTAAATTCACAAAGGCAGTCTAGCAACCTACATAGTATAGTGAGAAAACTCACATCATACTCAAAAACATATACACCAAATCGTACAGACGTGAAACTGATGCTACACCTCACCTAATGAAAAATCCAAGGTCAAACCTCAGTCTACCTTCTCAAACTAGCAACTTGACCAAGACTCAACAAGGTCAATGTCAATGGTCAAGGGTCACCATGTCATGGCCAACGACTGGCCACATCATGGCTATCTAACTCATTCGCGACCTAGCTCCGCCACCATGTCGTGGAAAACATGTCACCACGTAACATCCCTATTTTCACGATCAGAAAATACCTTTTTATTTATGCTTATTTTAAAGTAGAGTTTATTTATAACTGCAAAATTTGTCCCATAAAAGTATTTCCGAAGAAATGATTTTCATTGATTATTAAAACTTGGGATGTCATAACTAATACAAGAAACATAAACATAAACATAATCATTAATGGCCTTACAAAATATAATGACCAACATTTCATTTATTCTCTCACCATATCCAAACATCAAATACATTTGTATCGATATCTGTGATACAAACAAACTAAGTGGGTCAGGTTGGAAAACCTGGTGAGTATATAGGGTTTTCAACCTACAATATTATAATTAATTTTTTATATATATTTCACATCAAACAGATAACCCACTTACCCATTCTCGCCATTCTCACTCTCTGATCCTAAACTGATGATCTCAATGGATCTATCCTAGAGGATCTCTAAATGACTAATACTGCTTTGGGGATTCCTTAGCAATATATGTTAAAAAGAAAATTATGGGGTGAAAAGAGTACCTACATGAACAATTCATTCATACCTAAAGTTCGTAGTCATGTCCATATGAGGTTCCTTAACATCTATAGGTCGGTGACCTGCCCATGTATAATTCAATAAGATCTACCTGTCTTAGACCTATCCGCGTACAATTCATCCATGCCTACATGTCATAGACCTGTTCGCAAACAATTTCATTAACATCTACATGTTATAAAACTTCCTACGTATAATAACACCCACATGTTTTAAACCTTCCCGTGTACGACTTATAAACATTTATAGGTTGCAAGCATGTCCATGTTTGACACGACTTGTCTAAAATAGTTTGTGATCATCATCAATACCCTACTAAGTGTCTACAATGTTATTTTGGTAGTACTATAAAAATTTGAGCCTCTTATCGTTATCTTCATCTTTTTTTACCCTTTACTACCCTATATATTATTAGTATAAAAATACATATATGGTTAAAAATCAACTCATATAGTTTCATCTAACATAGAAGGTTTCAATCACAAATAATAGGCACACATAACACTTAATTATCTAAATACTTCATATCTATGTGTAAGATGAAAGTAACTATGCACTCACTTGTTAAAAAGTGGATGACTGCAAACTTGGGCAGTGATTCGCTTCAGCACTTAGCTTTTCTTTTGATTCAACCTAAGTTCGTATCACTAAGTCTTAGTCTTATATTTCTGGCGACTAATGATAGTCTATATTCCTCACTAATCCCTGATGGGTTATGAGCATTCTAACACCCCTAAGTGTACATGCAACCCTAGAAAACCTTGGATCTATGTTTGTCTCCTATCTAGCATACATGGGGAACTTTTAATCTAAAAGATGGCTTGAATTACATACCTTGTAGTTGATTTGATTCCTTGAAAACCTTGAGAGCCTAGCACCCCAAGTGTGATGCCTCAAATGCTTCACACAACACCAAATGCTTTGGAATAACTTTAGAGTATGTATAACACTTATATAAATCAGCTTGCCCTCTCTTGTTCTTAGTGTAGCCGATTTTGGTGAGTATCATGTTCCTTATATTGTGTGTCACATCTAGGGTTACACCATGTAAACCCTAATGTGACATGACTCTTCATTTCCATGACCCATGGGTTTGTAACTCCCATGGAGCATCCATGGAGCATCCATGGAGCATCATATAGGTTTTACCCAACTTGATAACCCATGGAGCCTTTAGCCACTATACAAGTTCTGGATGATTTACATAATCAACCCATATATTTAATTAGTTATCTTTTGATCACTTAATTAATTCCAAATTAATTCTTGATCAATACTAATTAAATAATACTATTAATATATTAGAACTCATAATATATTAATAAACCACAAGTGTTATTTCTCTCATTAAGTCTATCCAACTGCATGATGCCATGCAACCCAAATGGACCATGCCGAGTCGGGTCAAGTACATACCAAATATAGTTATGTACTTAGACACCTTATCCAACAATCCCAATGTCTACATCAAGATCTATCAAGTAAGGAACAACCAGGTAGGATCATATCAAAGGTAGGGTACATTCGGTATATAGAGTAAACTGTTTGGATACTCACTTTAAATACCTAACTAAATCTAGCCTAGGCATCATTCCCTAAGATGATCATTCAGTATAATGACTTGGAATCACTGATAAATCTTATTTTTAGGTTCATAATAATGACTATAAACATAAATATAAGTTACACTTTAAATAAAATAAGTGCAGCTTAACTTACAGGAATTTTAACAAAAGCTGGGAAATGGCACGAACAATATTCTGAACTGAAAGCTTCTTTTCGTCGGGCTCCTAGAGCTTCTATTAAAATGTTCTAAAAGTTGAGAAGAATTGAATTCAAAGGCTAGGTATTTTTCAGAGAGATTTGTAGTCATTTTGTATGGAAATTAAGAAGAATTCGTAGCATTTTTATAGGGTCCAATAGGTGCGTCGCACCTCAAGGGTGAGGTGTCTCCATCATCTTCATGCCATGTGTCAACCTCTCCTTCATTTGGTTTATTCTTCTAGAACATGCCTTGTGTCACCATTTTGTGGTGCTACGTGTCCAAATCTCGTTGTGCCACGTTACATTGTCTCTTGGAAGAGGCGGCCTCTTGACATGCCACGTGGCACACTCCGGTGCTGCCACATCACCTTAGTGGGTATTTTCACGAATCTTTAAATTGCCATAATGTTCACATACGAGCTCCATTTTCGATGTTCCTTATTGTTGGATTAGGTGTCTAAGCCAATAACTAAATTGATATATACTTAATCTAAAAGCAAAGTCCTTTTGGGTTACCCTCAAAACTAGTAATTCGCTATTATGACTTTTAGAGAGAGAGGACGATTTATTGATTTATTATATGATTAATATGTAACATTGTGATTTTTCCCCCAATTTTTTTTTTAAAATTTAAACAATTTTTAACAGATTACGTTTGCGGAAGACTTATTATGAATATTTCAAAAACAACACCAATGCTACTTTAATGTAAAACAAACCCATCAAAATTTAAAGTTTATAAAAACAAGATGATGGAAACCCAACATGTCTGAATGGTATCATCTAAAGAGACTAAATACGTCTACCTAAAAAGTTCTCATCCTCATCAAGGCATCATGTCAAGCTGCCTGTTCCAATGCACAACAACCAACAAGAAAAGAACAAGTATTAGCATAAGCTAAGTGAGTCAATTATAATATTATGTTAAAAGAACACACATATCATAGATGGATCTCACAAAAAAAATCCCCACTCAATCAAAGACTCACAAGCAATACATAATAACAACATACTGCATATCAAACACTATTTGACTCAATTTATTTTATTCTTCTTTTAGACCTTCCTTTATTAGTTACTCTCATCAACCCCGTTGTAACTATATATATATATATATATATATATATATATATATATATATATATATATATATATATATATATATATATATATATATTATCTTTTCACCGCTATAATATTTTTATATAATATTTTATTTCTCCGCATTATTTTTATAATTACTTACCACTCACCCTCACTATAATTCTTAAATTAATACCTCCTAGTTAGGGTCTATTTATTCACCGCAAACCCTCAAGGAGAGTACCTCATTCGCTACTAATGTGACCGGTACGAACCAATGCGTTAGGTGAGGCGCGACTCTTACCCGTAATCATTGCTCTCGGTGCACTATGTTCGCTACTCCAACTTTGCACATACATATACATGCGTTGTCGTCAAGGATTGGTACAAATGGTGTCAAAACCACTGTGTTACACCTCCCACTCCCACTTGATGTTTGCGCTGGCCTCACCGCTAGATCAACATCACTCTAGTACACCCACCGTTTGGACCATGTCTCTAATGATCTCCTAGAAAAATCATTTGATGCCGATTTGGCTTAAGATTTTCTCCCGTAGGTGTCGTTCAACTCTCGGGTACCCGCAATAATCCAGATAGGGTATATTCTTATGACTAGGTTACTACCATTCACCCTGTTAGTGTATTCCACTTTTAAAAATTAATATTAATTAATTAATTAAGGAGTTACACATTTACCCTCTTCAAGTAATCATGTATGAATTATGAATTTTCTTTTATTAACATATTACCTCTTTAAAGGGACATTTTCATGCAAACATATAATTTTATTTAATTATTACATTTTACATCACATGCCACTTTCATTCACAACACTTTTATAATGGTTTTACAACACTAGCATGCCTGTCCTAAAAATATTTTCAAACAAGACTTGACATGCTTACAACACATAATATTCATGTACAACACTCAATCTAGCTTGGCCTTAACACATATCTCACATCAAACAAAGAGGAGACTAGCATGAAATATCCTAGCTACTATTACACATAAAGTATTTCAACATCCATGGCACAATACTCATCACCAAAAGGGCACATACATCCTAGGTAACTAGGTTCATCCCATTCCATCTAAGATATGAGATTCTCCTAACAATGTATGCTAGAAATCCACCGTTGCCCCTATGACAATAAAAATAAAAGGCTATTGGAGCTCTACAATACCATAGTTGAAAATTCCATAACCTAAACACATAAATTAATTATCAAACAAAGTTCCCAGTTTTGGGCCTAAAACAACCTCCTGTTTAGGGTTGTTTTAACACTCTTGATACCTATAAATTTTTTAGTTTTATTTTATATTCCAAAAGCCTAGAATTTTAGCTTTTCAGAAAGTACTTTTAAATGTTAAATGATTTTTCTATAATTTTCTATGGGTTTTACAAAACTGTCTATCAATGTAGCTATATTCTGACCAGATGGTGAAAAAGGCGATTTTCACCTTAGTTGGAGGCAACAAAAGGTCCTAGAATAATTCAAGGGAAATTAGACTCAAAATTCAAACTTTTAATATTTACGGATCATCAATCCAGCTCCCAGTGATTTTATATATTTTTTCATATCTAGGAGCAGATTTATCAATTTCTTGCAATTTCCAGCTTTGAGTTTTAAAGGCTTTTTGACCACTTAACCCATGAAGTCATCACCCAAATTGACCAAAGAGTTGAAAAAAAAGTTTAAATCAGTAGCAATATATCATGGAAGTAAAAATATACTTTCATCCTCCAACCATGGTCCAAAGTACATTGTCTTTAAAGGAAAGACAAAATACATTGTTAAAAATAGAAATACCAACTTGGGTTTAAATTCCTCCTATCAACTAGCCATATTTGAATACACTTGAAAACTATTTTGAGGACTATGTTTTGGAGAGTCCAAAACATAGTCATTCACTAAATATTCTCACTTGAATAAAAGATAACAATAACATGAATTTTAACAATCAACAAAGGAGTAATTCAAGGACATATCAAAATCATTCTTGAGTGTGTTCATAACACGATTTGGACAACAATGAATCATCAAATAACACCCAATAAGAATGGAATTAGCCATAAGAACATTGAAGAATTTCAAGGAAGAAGAAGAGATTATCAGTAACATAAAAAGAGAGAAATTGACAATGTTATTAACAAAATTCTCATGAATTGGCTAATGAATATCACAAGAAGGAAATCAGAGGCTAGGGTTTGTTCGCCCTCAGCCTCCATCAGCCCCTCAAGCTCTGAAAGAAACCATAATCATTTCCTCTCCCATTTGTGAAGCTAGTTAGTGTTTTGAAGGAAGAAGGTGAAAGAAGGAAACAAAGATCCAACAAGCAAGCCCCATTCTTCAATTTGGAACTCTCCTAGACCTTTGTAAGTGTCCAAGACCCGATTTTTATCATTCAGAGTTGTTAGATCTTGAGTTTTGTCCCCTTTTCTCCTTGTTCTTGGATGTTGCAATTGATGGATCTCATAAAGTTTGCAACTTTATGAATCTCCAGGTCAAGGTGACCTAGTAGTGACTTGGATCTGGTCTTTAACCAAGTTTTGATGCCATGCATAGAGATTAGGTCATAAATCCCCTTTTTGACCTAATATGGGTTCAAGACATGCATTGGACATGCATGTCTAAAAAGCACCAACCTTTGGATGGTTTAGGTGCTAGAACCACTTCTGGAAGGGATGAACTTTAGATCTTAAGGACTAAGGGTATTGTGGTTAAGACCTTGCGTTGTCAAGCTTGTAATTTGGGTTTTGGACCTTTTGGTAGTACCAATGGATAAAGTTGGAAACTTTATCTTTCCTAATCACATTTTTGGTCTGCTTTGGAGCTCTTGGGGTCGAAAATGCAGCTGAATGTATTAAGCTGTTGGAACTTTGGCGAACACGGCGTGTTTGCAAGTTAACACAGCGTGTTGGCTGAAGTTTCCCGTCTGTTTGGATACTCACAGAACACGGCGTGGTTAAGGTGAAAACGGTGTGTTGGGTCAACATGGACTGTTGACCTTGACCATTGACTTTGACCAAGTTGGACTCTGAGGGTATATTGGGTATTTTAGGATCTTGATGGAATTGGTCACTTGGTGGATGTAGGTATTGTGTAGAGAGCTAAGATTTCAGAGTCGGACCTCATCAATTCTATTCAGTCTACCAGTGAGCTTTCCTCATTATACTTATGGGTCGAAGGCCCCAAGGCCGACCCATTAGTTTGATTACTTGATATTCGCTGATATGCTGAGTATGGAATAGATATGCATGCTAGTTTGATAGATCTATAGGACTGCCTGTGATACTATCTGATTATCTGTGTATGTTAATATTTTTTATATGTCGACATATTGTGTGGGTTAGGTTGAGGTTGTATTGCTCCGTGTGGTAGCCAACAAACCCTAGAGCAAGCCAGATATGAGCTGAGGGACAGGGAGGGAATGCCAGACTCATACTGAGGGATCACGAGCATTCCAGATACGAGCTGAGGGCCAGAAAGGGCATGTCAGAGTCGTACCAAGGGCTTAGTGGTATTCAATCCGAGGATTGATCTGGTTGGGGAGCAAGCCATACATAAGCTGTGGACCGAGGGCAACCCAGACTTATGTTGTGGGATCAGGGTAATCCAGTCTATCTGTTGTGGACCAATTGCATGATGTTATTTTATATGTGATATTTGTTTGTGTATTGGTATTTTGGGGGAACTCACTAAGCATTGACTTACAATTTTGGGTTATGTTTTAGGTACCTCAGATGGTCGCTGGAAGGCGAAGGCGTGATCGTGCACCTCTTAATGTTTTGTTCTATGATTTTGGGAAAACTCTTATATTAAACATGTTTTGAAAATTATTTTGTAAACAATGATGATTTATGGGTTGTTTTAAAAGTTTAAAGTTTTTCATGAATTTTATGGATGTTACAAGTTGCTATCAAAGCCTTGGTTTGAGTGAATTGGAGGAACACTCGTGTGAATCTAGTTTCAAACTAAGGAAAAAGATTTTAAAAATGATTTTTCAAATGGTTTTCAAATCATTAAGGAGGATATGATGTGTACGATCAGTCGGAGCCAGTAAGTAGACCACAAAATACCATACTGTTATTTGATATTGTGATATGTTATAACAACATGCTACTGATAGGCTAAGGATCTTTAGGATTTTGCATGATAAAATTGTTTGATTATATGATGCCTGATAGCCTAGGGTTCTTCTTAAATGGAATTGACATCATTACTATATTTTCTTAGTGTATACATTATGGTTATACATAAATAAAATTCTATAGCTTGAGAATGTTTGGTTTGGACTTATTTCTTGTTCTTGTTTGATGAAGGGATTAGGGTTAGATTAGATATACGACTGTCTATAGGGCCCAGTGTTATGCATGACTAGGATACACGTTTGCTTCATGGTTGGTGGAAGTTTCATGGATGAGTTGTGTGGGATCAGCCAACCAGTTTCGAGATGTTTAGCCTTTCCACTAGGGAGTGGGGATTGTGTGCATGATTATGCTAGTGTGTATTATTAGGGTGTTGTGATGATCCTCTAAGACAAATAAGGGTAGGTGTGGAAGGTAGTATAGCCTCGTACTACTAAAAGCACAAGACCCATACGCGTAACTGGGAAGTCAGAACCCATATGGATTTTTTGGGAGTTGGTTCCCCTGTTATGATGTGTGTTATCTTATATCCTCCTGGTTTATTTTCAGCATGATGGTTACGCGACGATTTGAGGCTGGGTCCGGATAAGGATCGGGAGCTGGCAGTCAGGGTGGGTCAGCTGCGTTGGATGACAGGATCAGGGAGATCCTGCAGGAGGAGGTTGTTGCTCCCTTTTGAGCTCAGTTGCCAAATATGTTTGGGTCTATTAAGACTGCCATGATTGAGTACTTTGATGAGAATTATGTTGCTTTGTCTATGGTTGTTGCTGCTGCAACAACCGTAGCTGTTGCGGCTGCAGGGGTTGGACCAGGTCAGGTTTTTCTGTATTAAGACTTCAACAATACGAATCCCCCGAATTTTGATGTGGTGTAGGACTTGATCATAGCCATGAGGTGGCTATCTGATGTTTAGGGATGTTTCTTCACCTGTTCTTGCCTAGCTGACCAGAAGGTCAAGTGCACTCTGAACCTTCTGAGGACCGGAGCGAAGGATTGGTGGAGGCTTGCTACTAGTTCATTTTCTGCTGAGCAGAGAGCTGCTGTGTCTTGGGAGCAGTTCTCAGAGATGTTTTACTCTAGATATGTGCCGTTGGTGGAGTGTGAGAGGTTGGCCTATGGGTACCTAGATTTGAGGCAGGGGACGGAGACCGTGACGAAAATCACCGAGATGTTCACAGAGAGGGCAATCTTTTGTCATGAGTTTGTTACATCTGAGCAGGTTCAAGATGGAGATCATACAGTTTGTTTCTCACTAAGATTTGAGGCAGGAGTACCTGAGTTTGTTGCTCAAGACGGAGATTAGACAGTTTTTTTCCACCAAGCGTTATGGTTCTTTGTTGGAGATGTAAGAGGCCACCAAGCGGCGTGAGATTGAGATTGATTTGCACATGAGGGAGCAGAGACCGGTTCCGGAATGGTCGCAGACTGCGTATAAGTGGTTTAAGGTTATTGATATCAAATCTAGGGGTCGTAGGGGCCGCACTTGTGGGAAGTGTGGCAAGGTTTATGAGGGTGCTTTCCAATCATCTTATGGGTGCCATAATTGTGGCCGGTAGGGCCATATGGCGAGGGATTGCCGCCAGCAGGCCCCAACAATTAGTTCCAAGATTTGTTATCATTGGGACCACGTTGGCCATATGAAGGCCAACTGTACCTCGCTTGTTTCTAGGCTTGTGTAGGCTCCAACGCCGACTACATCGAGGATTACTGACGGGAGTCAGGGAAGGGTGGAGCCCCGAGGGCTCGAGGTTGCGCTTTCCATCTCAATGCCGAGGAGGCCAGAGCATCTCCAGATGTTATGAATGGTACGTTCCTAGTGAACTCTTTGCCTCCTCTAGTGTTGTTTGACTCGGGTGCGAGTTGGTACTTAGTATCTTGATCATTCAGTAAGGAGTTTGATATACCCATTAGGGAGTTAGAGTGTCTGTTGCGATTTTCTATCGCCAACGAATACGGGGTTTCTGCATCGTCTGTATATCAGGGTTGTGTTATGGAGATCTTTGGGGTGCCTTATCCGATCAATCTAATCTCTATCCCCATCGGGGATATTTGCATGATTATGGGTATGGATTGGTTGAGCCGGTTCGGTGCAATGATTGACTGCAAGGTCAAGCATGTGGTAGTTCGAACCCCAAGTGGGGTAGAACTGGTTATCTATAGAGAGGGCACCAGGATGGGTTCAGGGTTTTGTTCTACAGCCATGGCTTGACAGTATATTTAGCATGGCTGTGCGAGTTATTTGGATTATGTGGTGGATACGCATGTTGGGGACCAGATTTCGGTTTCATAGGTTCCAGTTGTCAGAGAGTTTGCATATGTGTTTCCAGAGGAGTTACCCAGTGTGCCTCCTGAGAAGCAGGTCGAGTTCAGGATTGACCTTGTGCCAAGCGCGGCCCCGATTGCCAAGGAGACGTATCGCTTGCCACTGCCTGAGATGCAGGAGTTGTCATCTCGGTTGTAGGAGCTGCTAGGCAATCAGTTCATCAGACCGAGCAGTTCCCCGTGGGAGCGTCGGTTTTGTTCGTCAAGAAGAACGATGGTTCACACCAGATGTGCATTGATTATTGAGAGTTGAATAAGTTAACAGTGAAGAACCGTTATCCTCTTCCACGGATTAATGACCTCTTTGATCAGCTGCATGGTGCATCTTGGTTCTCCAAGATAGATCTAAGGTATAGGTATCCTCAGGTCAGGATGAGAGAGGAGGACGTGGAGAAAACTGCGCTCCAGATTCGTTATGGGAATTATGAGTTCGTGGTTATGCCATTTGGGCTCACCAATGCGCCTGTAGTATTCATGGATTTGATGAATCGAGTATGGAGGTTGATGCTCGATTGTTCTGTTATTGTGTTCATTGATGATATCTTGGTGTATTCCAAGACTAGAGAGCAGCATGATGAGCATCTTCGTGAGCTTCTGGGAGTTTTAAGGCATGAACGGCTTTATGCTAAGTTATTGAAGTGTGGGTTTTGATTAGGTTCAGTTCCTTGGACACCTCATTAACCAGGATGGGATATTGGTCAATCTGGCCAAAATCAAGGCCGTGATGCAAAGGGTGGTTCCAAAATCTCCCTCGGATATCAAGAGTTTCTTGGGTTTGGCAGGGTACTATCAGAGATTCATTCAGGATTTCTCTAAGATTGCAGTACCCCTCACTCATCTGACAAGGAAGGGGGTGGAGTTACGATGGGGCCTTGAGCAGCAGTCGACATTTGAGACCCTTCGACAGAGATTATGCGAGGCCTCGATATTGACCCTCCCGAAGGGAATTGAGGATTTTTTGGTATTGTATGATGCATCCATCACTATTTTGGGTGTGTTCCTTATGCAGAGAGGACATGTAATAGCTTATGCTTCGCGACAGCTGAAGCCGCACGAGATGCGATATCCTACGCCTGATCTGGAGTTGTGGGCTATGCTTTTTTCCCTCAAGATTTAGAGGCAATATCTTTCTGGGGTCCATTGTACTATCCACATGGATCACAAGATTCTAAGGCATATTATGGATTAACCGAACCTGAACATGAGGCAGAGCAGGTGGCTGGACGTAGTCAAGGATTATGACTGTGAGATCCTTTACCATCCGAGTAAAGGGAATGTGGTGGCGGAAGCCTTGAGCTGCAAGTCGGCGAATCTTCAGTCGGGGTATTGTGTATGAGGATATCATGGATTCCCCACTTTTGTGATTGATTATGGAAGATCGGGTCTAGGGTGTTTGGGAAGAGAATTGGAAGAAATAGAGGATCAGGGGTGAGATTTCCATATTTGTTCCAGATAGTTGAGGGTTGTTGACCCGATGTGGTCGGGTCTAGGTTCCGCTGTCTGGTGGGGTCAGACAGATTATATTGGAGGAGACTCATAAGTCTCGTTTTCCTATCCATTCGAGGGCCACCAAGATGTATTGGTATCTGAGATTAAGCTTTTGTTGGTCGTGTATGAAGAGAGAGAGAGAGAGAGAGAGAGAGAGATAGCCTGATATGTGGAGAGATGCATAACTTGCAGGATGGTCAAGGCTGAGCATCAGAGGCCACATGACAAGTTTCAGTCTCTAGAGGTTCCCATGTGGAAATGGGGGCAAATTTTGGTGGATTTCATCAACAAGTTGCCGAAGACGGCAAAGGGTTTTGATGCTATTTGGGTCATCGTGGATCAATTGACCAAGAATTCCCACTTTTTGCCAGTTTGGGAGAGTTCGTTGGCCGAGAAGTTGGCCGATGTGTATGTTCGCGAGATCATTGCTCACCATGGGGTTCCGGTCTCCATTGTTTCAGACCATGATGTTCGGTTCACCTCCCGTTTTTGGCAGAAGTTCCATGAGGAACTACGCATGAGGTTACACTTCAGCACTGCTTATCATCCGCAAACCGATGGCCAGAGTGGGCGGACGATACAGACCCTTGAGAATATGTTGAGGGTGTGTGTTATCTATTTTGGTGGGAGCTGGGACTCCTACCTACCTCTTGTGGAGTTCTCCTACAACAACAGTTATCACTCCAACATTGGTGCTCCGACTTTCGAGCTCTTGTATGGGTGGAGATGTCGTACCCCGACTTGTTGGGGCGAGGTTGTTCACAGGGTTAGGTCGGACCGAAGTGGTACTATAGACCACGGAGCTAATTCAGTAGATCAGGCAGAGATTGCAGACCGATCAAAGTTAGCAGAAGAGCAATGTCAACCGGTGCCGATCCGAGTTAGACATTCAGGTCAGCAACATGGTGTTACTGAAGGTCTCACCTTGGAAAGGTGTGATACGCTTTAGGAAGAGGGGAAAATTGGGTCCCCAGTATATTGGGCCTTTTCGGGTGATTTCCAGGGTCGGCAAGGTTGCTTACAGATTGGATCTTCCTAAGAAGCTCAGTCAGATTCATAGCACTTTCCTTGTTTCGTAGTTACGAAAGTGTGTATTGGATGAGGATGCAGTGGTTTCCTTGGATGATATTCAATTCGATGAGCTCCTGAACTAAGTTGAGAGGTTGGTGGCTATCCTGGATCGGAAGATGAAGGTGTTGCGTAGCAGAGAAGTACCATTGGTAAAGGTTCAGTGGCAGCACCGGAGGGGCTCCGAGTGGACCTGGGAGCCGAAGGCTGAGATGCGGGAGCATTATCCGGAATTATTCACCACAACAGACATCAAAGACGAAGTCTAGTTCAAGTGGGGGACAATTGTAACATCTCGATGTTCAGGTAATTCACAATTCATCCCTATAATTCCATTTCATGTCAGTTGGTCATGTTTTAGCATTCTTGGGGTTTGGACATGGTGTGTTGGAGGCACCAACACAACGTGTCTGGATATTAAAAGGTGCGGGTATTATTTGGGCAACACGACGTGTTTCCTCTTGGAACACGACATGTTGACCGCTGAAAATGAAACCCTAATATTCCAAGTTTTTCTCCCTATTTAAAGGAATGTGGAGGCTAGGGGTTGTTCACCCTCAGCCTCCATCAAACCCTCAAGCTCTGAAAGAAACCATATTCATTCCCCTCCTATTTGTGAAGCTAGTTGGTTTTTTGAAGGAAGAAGGTAAAAGAAGGAATCAAAGATCTAACAAGCAAGCCCCATTCTTCAGTTTGGCACTCTCCTGGACTTGTGTAAGTGTCCAAGACCTGAGTTTTATCATTCAAAGTTGTTAGATCTTGAGTTTTTCCCTTTTTCTCCTTGTTCTTGGATGTTGCAATGGATGGATTTCATAAAGTTTGCAACTTTATGAATCTCGAGGTCAAGGTGACCTAGTAGTGGCTTGGATCTGGTCTTTAACCAAGTTTTGATGTCATGCATACATATTAGGTCATAAATCCCCTTTTTGACCTAATATGGGTTCAAGACATGTATTAGACATGTATGTCTAAAAAGCACCAACCTTTGGGATGGTTTACACGTTAGAACCACTTCTGGAAGGGATGGACTTCAGATCTTAAGGGTTAAGCGTATTGTGGTTAGCCCCTTGCATTATCAAGATTGTACCAATGGATAAAGTTGGAAACTTTATCCTTCCTAATCACATTTTTGGTCTAGATCTAAGATTTAGAGCTCTTGGGGTCGAAAAGGCAGCTGAATGTATTAAGGTGTTGGAACTCTGGATAACACGACGTGTTTGCATGTCAACACACGTGTTGGCTGAAGTTTTCCAGTTTGTTTGGATACTCGTGGAACACGATGTGGTTAAGGGGAACAGGCGTGTTGGGTCAATATGGACTGTTGACCTTGACCGTTGACTTTGACCAAATTGGTCTTTGAGGGTATTTTGGGATCTTGATGTAATTGGTCACTTGGTGGATGTAGGTATTGTGTAGAGAGTTGAGATTTTAGAGTCGGGCCTCATCAATTCTATAAAGTCTGTGAGGTGAGTTTTCCTCATTGTACTTACGCATCGAAGACACCAAGGCCAGCCCATTGATTTGATAACTTGATATTCACTGATATGCTGAGTATGGAATAAATATGCATGCTAGTTTTGATATTCTAGTTCGGTAGATCTACAGGACTGCCTGTGATACTGTCTAATTATCTGTGTATGTTATTATTTGTTATATGTCGACATATTATGTGGGTAGGGTTGAAGTTGTACTAATATGTGTGGTAGCCAACAAACCCTGGAGCAAGCCATATATGAGCTGAGGGCCGGGTAGGGCATGCTAGAATCATATTGAGGGCTCATGAGCATTCCAGATATGAGCTGAGGGTTGGGAAGGGCATGTCAGAGTCGTACTGAGGGCTCGGTGGTATTCAGTCTGAGGATTGATCTGGTCAGGGAGCAAGCCAAACATAAGCTGTGGGTCGAGGACAAGCCAGACATATGATGTGGGCTCAGGGTAATCCAGTATGTTAGTTGTGGACCCATTGCATGATGTTATTGTAGATATGCTATTTGTTTGTGTATTGATATTTTGGGGGGAACTCGCTAAGCATTGAGCTTACAGATTGTGGTTACGTTTCAGGTACCTAAGATGATCGCGGGAAGGCGAAGGCGTGATCGTGCACCTCCTCGTATTTTTTTCTATGATTTTGGGAAAACACTGATAGTAAACATGTTTTGAAAACTATTTTGTAAACAAGGATGATTTATGGGTTGTTTTAAAACTTTAAATTTTTCATGAATTTTATGGATGTTACATCCCCCCCCCCTCCAATACCGATCATATTTTTTTCGTTGCCTTTGATCGTACGTGACACAAGGAAACCGATTCTCTCTTTTCTTCCAAGTCGACGCACACAAAGAAGGAATAGATGTTGATCGTTATATATATATATATATATATATATATATATATATATATATATATATATATATATATATATATATATATATATATATATATATAATGTAGGAATGTACACAAGGAAAAGGATCGATCCTTCTCCTTGTGGTTATATCATATTTTCAAGTTAGTCCCTCAAGAATCTTGAGAAGATTTCAAACACTCCTAACCCTAATTAGTTAACAATTTAAGTTTCTTTTTATGACACCTTGGTCCCTCCATTCTTATTTAGCTCTGTTTATTATTAGAATTATCTTATACACCCTTACAATAAACTTTTAGGTATAAAATAACACCTTTTTTTAATTTATTAAATTTATGAAATCAAACATCGAAATCCCTAACAGAAAAATTAACATTCCAATAACAGAAACCAACCTTGATTACGGATGAGAATTTGGGTCCACAACAAGATTTCGTACCAAAATCACGAACCAGAACAAATAGGCTTGGATAACGAGCCCTCATGTCATCCTCAAGATCCTATATCATATCTCCGCCATGCTTGTTCTTCCAAAGAATTTTCACAAGTTTCACTCCTTTCTTGTGCAACTGCTTGGTCTCACACTCCAGTATTGATGCTGGTTTTTCAACTAAACATTTTGATTCATTGACTCGTAGCTCGTCTAATGGTAGTACACTGGGTTTCTCCACAAAACACTTTCTCATGTAGCAAACGTGAAATACATCAAGAATTCCCGCTAACTTGGGTGGTAACTCCAATCTGTAGGCTTGCTCTCCGACTCGTTCCAACACTGCAAGTGGTCCGATAAAGTGCAGTCTCAACTTCCCCGCTTGCGAAAACGAATAATCACCATCCAAGGTGAGACTTTCTATCTTCACTTTATCCTCGATAAGCTGCATGATTTCATAACTTGCAAATTCTTTTTCTCCAAGATCCAGCCAACAAGTAGGTGTACGACACCTCCTCCCATAAAGTATCTCATACGGATCCATGTCAATGCTAGCATGATAGGTGTTTTTGTAGGAAACTCCACCAAGGTTAAGTAAGTATCCCAACAACCTCCATAATCAATAACACATGCACATAACATATCCTTTAGAGTCTGAATAGTCCTCTCGGTTTTCCTTTCAGTCTGAGGGTGATAAGTTGTACTCAGGTGCACCCTCGTACCCAACTCCTCCTGTTATTTCTGCCAAAATCTCGACACAAAACGGCTGTCACAATAAAAAATAATGGATAATTGCACACCATGCCTCGTGACAATCTCCTCAATGTAAATATTTGCCAATTTCTCCAATTTTTCATTCTCCTTAGTTTCCAAAAAGTGTGTGCTTTTTAGTCAACCTGTATATAATCACACATATCATGTTATTGCCTCAAGAGGTTTTAGGCAACTTTGTGACAAAATTTAACGTGATTTTATCCCATTTCCACTCCATAATCTCTGGGTATTGCAGCGCACCATACGGCTTCTGGTGGTCAGCCTTGACTAAAGCACAAGTCACACACTCAATTACGTATCTTGCCACTTCCCTCTTTATTCCTGGCCACCAATAATTGGATTTTAGGTCCCGATACATCTTTGTTTCTCCCATATGTATTGAATACTTTGATTTATGTGTGTCTCGAAGCAAAGTTTCACGCACAACACCCACCTTGGGGATCCAAAGTCTCCCCCGAAAATTCTTAAGTCCCCGTTCATCATCCACCAACAAGGCCTGCTTCACATGCTCTTCTTTCAAACCCTCCTCTTGAGCAACCTGAATCTACTCGAAAATACCTGGAACTATTACCACCCCATAGATTTAAGGTGATAAGCTCCTCTTGGTTCTTTACGACTTAAAGCATCAGCTAACACATTTTCTTTCCAGGATGATAGCTAATCTCACAGTCATAATAAGCTAATAATTCTACCCAACGACATTTTCTCATATTCAATTCTTTCTGATTCTGGATGTGTTGCAAGCTCTTATGGTCATTGTTTAGTGTACACTTCGTCTTGTACAAATGGTGACACCACAACTTAAGTGCAAACACAACAGTTACTAACTCCAAGTCATGTACCGAGTAGTTCATTCCAACGCTCTTTAACTATCAGGAAGCATAAGCAATCACCTTTCCCCTCTGCATCAACACATATCCCAAGCCTGAACACGATGCATCATTGTAAACCACAAAGTCATCATTCTCTTCAGGAAGAGAAATAATAGGAGCCTCACACAAAAGACCCTAAAAGGTATGAATGCCTCCTCATGCTTTTCAGACCAGACAAATGGATTTGCTTTCCTTGTCAATTTGGTTAGAGGACCCACAATCTTGGATAAATTCTTGATGAGCCTTTGATAATAACCCGCCAAACCCAAGAAACTTCGAATGTTGGTGGGAGTCTTCGATATCGGCCACTTCTTAACTGATTCTATCTTCGTTGGGTCTACCGTGATCCCTCTGACCCGACTATATGTCCAAGGAACTGGACCTCCCTCAACCAAAATTCACACTTAGAAAATTTCACATACAATTTCTCCTTCCGTAGCGTGTCTAAAACCTCCCTCAAGTGCAGCCAATGATTGTCAACACTCCGAGAATACACAAGTATGTTGTCGATGAAAACAATGACAGACTTATCTAAAAATGGATGACACACCCGATTCATTAGGTCCATAAACACCGCTAGGCCATTCGTCTGTCCAAAGGGCATCACTAAGAGCTCATAATGTCCATAGCATGTCCTGAATTATGTCTTGGGTATATCCTGCTTGCTAACCCGAACCTGATGATATCCCGAACGCAAATCAATCTTTGAAAAATGGATAGCACCATGGAGTTGATAAAAAAAAGGTCATCAATTCTTGGGAGGGGATACTTATTCTTCGTTGTAACCTTGTTCAACTCCCTATAATGGTGTAGACAAAACGTGCTTGTGGCATTGTTGTATTGGACACATTAACAAGAAACGCATCGCTCAACTCCAAAAGGATGGATTGTTGGAATCATTTGACTTAAGTTCAGATGATGAATATGAGTCTTGTCTTTTAGGTAAGATGACAAAATCACCTTTCACATGGTCTTGTGAAATAAGTGAAGGTTTGTTGGATCTCATAAACACAGATGTAAATGGACCCATCAGATCGACCATAAGGGATGCTAATCGATTCTACATGACGTTTACGGATGATTATAGTAGATATAGGTATATATACTTAATCAAACATAAATCATAAACATTTAAAAGTTCAAAGACTTTAAACACGTGTTCGAGAATCAATTGTGTAGGAAGATAAAGATGCTCTGATCAGAAAAAGTCGGAGAGTATCTTACTATCGACTTCCATAATGTGGAATAGTTTCACAATTGAATCCTCCTAGGACACCGTAACTTAATGGTGTGGTTGAGAGGCATAATCATTATTAGACTTGGTTCATTCCATGATGAGTTGAGCTTTCGTTCCTATTTCTTTCTGGGGTATGCCTTAGAGACAGTCGCCTATATCCTTAATCTTATTCCTACTAAGAAGGTCGCCAAAACAACTCACGAGATGTGGACAACGAAAATTCCTTTGCTAGCTCACATCAAGGTTTGGGGTTGTGAAGCTTTTGTCAGACGAGTGACTCATGACAATCTAGAACCTAGAAGTAAGAGGTGTATTTGAAAGATCTAGTATGCTCAAGAATCATATTAAATTAATATTGCTAATTAACATATGATACTAATGGGTCACACTAAAAACAACTTGATACAATTGATTATTTATTAGAAATTGATTTTAATAAATATTCATAAACTCTTATAATTAATTGGGAAAAATATTTATTTCATGCAAATAATTATTTTACAATTACAAGTAACATATTATTTCATATGGTATGAATTAATAAGTCATGCACAACCTTTTGGAGTAGTTGGGTCTTTTTGTCTTTTACCTAAATACAATGGTTTATATTTTATAAACTCGGTTTTATAAAATTCAAACTTTTTCACTTCTTTTTTATACCAATTTTTGAAAATTGTGCTAGAAAAAGGAGTGATGGCCTTTTGCATTCTTGAATCAAAAGAAATAAGGTATGGGTGCATGCATGGGAGACATACTTGTCTTGTGTCATAAGGTCTTAAGGGTTAAAGACCTTAAGGTATTGTTTTCACTTTATACAAGACTTGAGGCTTTCATTTTGGTGATAACTTGGACACCAAACCCGTAACTCTCTAGCCTCTCTCATCTGCTCTTCTTTTACTTTGAACACTTGAAGAAATTAATACTTGTTTATGCTCTCTTGAAGTTCATATTGGTTATCAACTTCAAGCTTAAGATTTAAGAGTTTTAGACTAGCATCTACATCAAGTTGAGTCACTGTTGGTATCTCTTAAGTACTTCATTCTTCATCAACTTCCAAACCTCCCAAGAGGACCCAAAGAACTATAAAGGTTGTTATTTCTTCATCTCTTCTTTGATTGGTGTTTTAAAATTTCCATAACTTGCAAGATGATCCTTAGTGGGTTGTAACTAGCTTATTAAGTTCGAAATTTAAAGACTTCTGTTTGCCATATTTTTACGTTTTATGAAACTATTTTTGAATAAAAAACTCAACAGTATTTTCATTGGTTACCCACAAAAATCTTTTGGATACTTGTTCTACAAACCTAGTGAGAATGTGGTCTTTGTAGCTCGAACGAGAGTCTCTCATGAGAGAGAACTCATATTCAATGAGGACAGTGGGTATGCAATTGACCTTGAAGAGATTCAAGAATCAACCTGTGAAGGAACCTTAAAAGAAACTAGCTCTCAACTAGAGGATGAGATTCTTGTTGATCTCATTGACAATTCGTTACCTCTTTGCCGATCCAGTAGGGTTAGCATGTCACCTACGTTCTATGGTTTCCATATAAAGTCAGATGGTGAGACGTTTATCAGTGATGGTACACTAGAAAATTTGGATGAGCCAGCTAACTACAAGGATGCAATGGCGATTCCTAAGGCTGCCAAATGGAAAGAGGAAATGGACATCGAGATTTAGTCTATGTACGAAAACCAAGTTTGGAATTTGGTCGATCATGAAAATGAACGAAAGACAATAGGTTGCAAATGGATCTTCAAGAAGAAGACCGACATGGTGGGAAGGTACACACGATCAAAGCACGATTGGTTACGAAGGGTCTTACTCAAACCTTCGGGGTTGACTATGATAAAACATTTTCACCAGTGGCAAATATAAAGTCTATCAGGATAATGCTTACCATAGTTGTCTTTCATGATTATGAAATATGGTAGATAGATGTCAAAACTGTTTTCCTCAATGAGAAGTTGGCTTAGGATATTTACATGAACTAGCCATAGGGTTTTATACATGCAAAATTTCCTAATAGAATGTGTAAGCTTGAGAAATTCATTTATGGATTGAAACAAGTGTTTTGCAGCTGGAATCTTTGCTTTCATGAGAAAGTCAAAGAATTTGGTTTCTCTAGGAGCGAGGATGAGTCTTGTGTGTATGTCAAAGCTAGTGGGAGTATAGTAACTTTCCTAGTATTGTATATGTTGATGACATACTTCTAATGGGAAACGACATTCCAACCTTGCAAGAAGTGAAATCTTGGCTTAGGAAGTGTTTCGTTATGAAGGATCTAGGGGCACAACCAAAGTTTTATATTTTGGGCCTAATATGTATAAAACTAAAGTAAAAATGGCTAATTCTAACCAAAAAAATCAGTAAACATGGTATTATCTTCTTGGAACCTCTCTTTCAATTCAGGGATGTTATATTGATACATTGCTTCTCTCATCTTCTTCAGGCTCATATTGTGTGGCTCGTCGTCATAGTATCTAGTAGAAATTTAGATAGTGAAACATGCTAAAAATAATCATGATAGTAATAATCATGATTTTCATAAAGAGATAAGTGACTATGACTACATGTAGGTCTACCTTTCACACATTGACGACCCTTATATTCATGTCTAGATCGTGTAATAAGTTGTGGTTACGTGATGTTTTCCACTAAAGCCGATATATTAGTTGGTTTATGAGACCAGATTATGTGGAATAAAATAGGAACAAAGAAATCCGGAAACAAATGTGAAAATCTCAACACCCACAAGAACGCTCATAGTTGTTAAGAAAGGATAATCTCTAATTACTCCAAAAGTGTGTAAAACATTAATCTTAAAATCTAAAAAAAAAATTATGATCCTAGCGTTCTATGTATACTAATAGAAAATTTATAACTAGAAGAAATGCCATTATAATAAGGAAACAGTTTAAGACTTGGGCTTTCTCAATTTTGAGATAATGGGACGGAATTGTGAGGCTCCTTGGGGCCACATGCCATCTGCGATGTTCGATTTTGAGTCGAATTAATTGATTTTTAGGAAATATCCAGAAAAGTCTTAAAATTTTAGTCTAATTTATGAAAAAGTTTCAAACTAAATTTTGTTTACAAAAAAACACAGAATACCGGTTAAAACTTCGAAAAAACCCTTTTCGGCTGGTGTAACGCCCATAGATTAGGGCTAGTCAATTTAGAGACAATAAGCATCAAAAATTACTTTTTGATGGAAGATTATTTAGAAGGATTAATCTTAACCAAGTTGTAGTATATGTCTCAAGGTTTCTGAAAATATAAAGAACGCCGAAATCCGAGTTATAGCGAAGAAGTTATGACCTGTCGAAGTTTCGCGACAGAACCGGCACGACACAGCGCGACATAAATAGTGAATTTACGTTAGAGCGATATTTATCCAAAACAATCTAAATGAGAATTGAAGATCTCATCGATAGTAGTGCAACGACGGAAAGACGGACGAAAACGGACATCAGACGAAGGAGTTATGAGTTTATAACGGAGTTTTCCTGTCCCGGCCTACTAAAAATAATATATAAGTAATATAATTATAATATATTAAAAATAAAGTCAAAATTAACCAATGGAGTCTAAACGAGAGTTGTAGAGCATAATCTCACCTTCACGTCGATATAAAGAACGTCGAAAACGGAGTTCGTATGCGAAAGTTATGAATTTCTGAAGTTCGGGGCGCGAAACCTCAAAACTATCAGATACCACGACGTGGCAAGCAGTGCCACGACGTGGCCAGTCTTCTGACACCTCCAGGAGTCCCCCAGATGCAACTTGCGATGACGCATGCAGTGACGACCAACCCCACGACATGGAAAAAGGTGCCACGACGTGGCAAGGGCCAATTTTGCCCTATAAATAGATTTGAAGGGCCAACCGAGTTTGGTTGCTCTTTCTCTCATCTCTCACCCATATTACCTCGATTTACGTGCAAAGAACTACCCCCGAAGCCCCGATATCAACCCCGAGACCCGAAGCAAGTCCCGAAGCCCGAAGATCCCGAGAAGAAAAGAGTTTCCGAGCCGAAGCTCTGCCCGCGAGAAACCCGGTGTGTGAAGATATCCCGGTTTCACCGAAGAATACTATTTGAAGAGCCACAGTGCTGTCCGATCATCTTCTGATCAAGTGAGTGTATAGTCCCTTTCATAACACGATTTTAATACAAGTATTGTGTGAATGTATGAAGTATATGTTTTGGGTGAGTATGTGATCACTTTCTTCTAACATATATATATATATATATATATATATATATATATATATATATTAAGTATTTGCTATGAAATATGTGCTATGTGTTTATATATTGTTGTTTATTTGAGATGAGTGTGTAATGGATGTTTTATATAGGTGTTAAATGAGTTAATCTGTACATGTATTTTATATCTACAAATATGTTGGGTAGAGCATGGGTAGATGAATTAGATGAGGTGTGATGATAATTAGGTGTTGAGAAATAGGTGATGATAATTAGATGATGAGAAATAGGTGATGATAATTAGGTGATGAGAGATAGGTGATGATAGAAAGGTGATGATAATTAGGTGATGATAGATAGGTGCTGATAAATAGGTGATGTGAGATGAGAGGAGATACTATATCCTTGACCGACGATGTGGCAATTTGGCGATGTAGTCATCTACCAGAGTATAAATGGCGACCACAGACTATTCTAGATGACCCCGTGGAAACACCAGCAGACTCATAACCTGTAGGTGATGAATTACGAGTTCAGGCGATGTTGTAACTACGTATTCATGCGATGATACTCTAACCCTTACAATGAATTATGAGTCCAGGCGATGTTGTGACTGGGTATTCATGCTTTAGGAACGAATATATATAAAGGAAATGCGATGTAAGAAGATGAGATGTAAATACGATGTAGGAGATGACCCTTAGGATAATTCCTTAGGGAAGGTACTTAAGAATAAACGAAGATAATAGGGATGGGTAATTGGGTTGATTGTTTGATGATTGAATATAATAATTATATTATTGTGGGTTGAAAACCCTATACGCTCACCAGGATCCCAAGCCTGACCCACTCAGTTTTCTTTGCATTACATGTAATGGCACAAGGGTATAAGTTGGTGGACTTGACAAGAGAATTTGGATTATAGATCAGTAATTATAATTAAGGGTTTAGGTCATTTTTGGTCACTTAACTTTTGGTTTTGTGATCATTTGGTCACTTAACTATTTTTAAGTTTTAAAAGGTCATCAAACTTTTGACTTTGTGCTCATTTAGTCACTTAACTTTTGGTTTGGTCACATTTAGTCACTTAACTTTTAGATTTGTGCTCATTTAGTCACCTAACTTTTAAAATTGTGCTCATTTAGTCACTAAACTTTTAAATTTTTTTAAAAGTTTAGTGACTAAATGAGCACAATTTTAAAAGTTAGGTAACTAAATATGACCAAACCAAAAGTTAAGTGACTAAATGAGCACAAAGCCAAAAGTTTGATGACCTTTTAAAACTTAAAAAGAGTTAAATGACCAAATGAGCACAAAACCAAAAGTTAAGTGACCAAAAATGACCTAAACCCTATAATTAACTGTTGTAAGGTCTATTTTATATTGTTTATGCTTTTGGTCTGTATCGGAACATAACATCCCGAGGTTTTATTATTTAATGAAAATACGTTCTCTTTGAGAAACGTTTTGATAATGGTTATCATATTATGTTTTTGGGATAATTTCCGCAACTGTTTTCCTAAAAAGGATTACTCTGATTTTAAAACAAAGCATAAACAAATCGGTTTTTTCTGGCCGCGAAATTAGGGATGTCACAGCTGGTTTGGCAGATTTTGCTGGTATTCTGTCCTTTTTCGTTAGTTTGCTCAAAATTTTGGGACTTTTCCAAAAATAACTTGATAACCAAAATATTGGGACTTTTCTGAAAATTACCATGAAATTAATGGATATTATTATTAACAAATCATTTATAAACATAAAAAATAATTTTATTACAAATAAAGGAAATTCATTTGTTGTTAATTTCTAGGAATAAATTGGTGGTATAAGTATTTCTCTATTGTTTCCTGACCACTCAAACTCTTTACGTTCTTCCTATGCATTGTTGTGGATATGATGGTGAGATATATTTAGTTAGCGTTCCTCTAATTTCGGTGTTCCTCTTGTGTTGTTTAACCTAACTACCACACAACATTCATCCATCACATGTTAACAACCATCGACTAACACAAATCTATAAAATGTGAAAAGTGAACCGTGAATGATAATTTATATGGAAACAAGTGAATGGTGATTATTTATTTAAATTGTCATTCAAAGTTTACTTTTCACTCTCGATAGATGTGCGTAATTTTATGGTTGTTATCGGGTAATGTTTGGAGGTTAGGTGGTAGTTAGGTTAAAGAACATAATGAAAGATCTATATGTTCATGTAATGATATTTTCTAATAACATGTGATCATATAGCATCATGCCTAATAGCAAGTAGACACTTATTGATTGTGTATTAATAAATATTATCAACTATTGTATTAGTCACGCCTAACAGAGTACTTCTCACTATGACACTCACAACGATACATAGGAAGAACATATGGATTTTGAAGTGGTCAACAAACAATAGAGAAACACATAGTCGACCATTCTATTGCTAGAAATTAGCAACAAATTTATTTCCTTTGTTTATAATAAAAAATATTTTATATGTTCGTAAATGATTTGTTAATAATAATGTCAATTAACTCCATATTAATTTTCAAAAAAGTCCCAATATTTTGGTTGTCGGGTAACTTTTAGAAAAGTCATAATATTTTGAGCAAACTAATGAAAAAGAACAAAATATCGGCTAAATCTACGAAACCGGCCAAAAAGGGTTTTTTTTTGAAGTTTTAGCCGGTATTCTATGCTTTTCTGTAAACAAAAATTAGTTTGGGACTTTGTCATAAATTAGACTAAAATTTTAGGACTTTTCTGAAGATTTCCCTAATTTTTAAGGCTTTATGTTGAATCATTGAACTAATGATTATACTTCTAAAAGCACACAAGCATCTTAAGTACGAAAATGGACCCCCCCCCCCCCCCCCCCCGTGTCACGATGCTTTGTAAATTTCAAGATGAAAGGATGGAGCTGTGAAACTCTTTGTCAAATTTGAGATGAAGGTATGAAGATCATCACATATTAATTGTATATCTACACACGAGCATCTTAATCGCAAAAAAGGACAAACCTGAATGTTACGATGCTTTGTTAATTTTGAGATGAAGGGATGGAGCTGTGAGACTCTTACATGCAATCTGCCATGCTGGATTTTGAGTCGAATTAATGAATCTTTGAGGCTTTGTGTTAAATTATGAGCTAATGAATTATTGAATTGATATGTGAAATCAGTTTAATAGGGTTAGAAAAAAAAAATTAAAGTTTACATTTTTAGCCAAATTAAATAGAAAGAATGAGATCGATATTTTTAGGACCGATACCATTTTTTAATTGTAGGCTTGTACAATCTTATAACACAACACTGAATACAATTATATTATTGATGTAAATAGTTTAAATATAAAACTATATACATCTTCAAAATATCTTTACATAGCAATAATTAGGAAAAAAGTAGCTCTATCAACATACTTAGGTTTACATTTCTCTTGCTTTTGATAAATTGTATATTTTTGATAAAACAATAACTAATATATTACAAACTATCTGTAAGACCCATGTATTACATGTGTTAATTAAAAAAATTAAATATAAAAGTTTAAATATTTAAAAACTTTGGATTTATAAGAAAATAAGAAAAATAATAAATTATTAAAATTGATTTTTTTTATCTTTTAAATTTAAATAAATAAGCAAAATAAACTAATGAACTTTAATTTGAGAATTTTGAAATAAGAAGATAAGTTCATTAATGAAATTGATATTCATTTATTACTATATTTATTGTAATTATTACATTAAAATATTATATATAATTTATTAAAATAGAAAAATCCATAAAATGACAAGTAGAAAAGAAATTAATTCAAAATAACCATAAAATGACATTTAACAAATTGAATGAAAGTGTGACATGTGGCAAAAAAAAAACCTTCTTTTATTATAATAAAAAACATCATAAATGGTCCCTGTGTTTTCCCAAAATCTGAAGTTTAGTCCATGTGGTTTAAAAACATCATAGATGGTTCCTGTGTTTTCAAAACTTTTGATGTTTGGTCCTTTTTGCTAACTCCGTTAGCTTTTGACCGTTAAATGAAGGGAATTTTCGTAATTTCACTACACATGGACCATTTATGAGTTTTTATTATTTTTTTTAAAAAGAAGAAAAAAATAAAATGATATGCAAAAGGTCTCTCTCATACACATAAACACAAACGCATATACATACACATGCCTGTAACATATTCGTACCCACCACATCTCCGTCATCCCCAACCCATCGTCGACATCCCCTTTGTTCAGCCTCCTGAAGATCAAACCCCATTGCCACCGCCACATTTAGTGTTTCTGTGATTCCTGATAGACCAGTGAAAAACATGGGTGTGTGTGTGTGTATGTGTTTCGTTAGTAACTAAGATCTCCGGCGAACAACAAAACTCCAATTATGACCAGATCTCCAACATTCTCATTGCAAATTGCAATCGTCCCATCTCCATTTTCTCTTCATCTTCATCCCGACCCTTTAACTTTCTCTTTCATTTTCAAAATAATCTTGATTCTGGGGATGAACATAAAAACCCTGCATCAAGCGGGCTGAAGATCAAATTTTGATTTTGAACTTGAGTGGCGGTGGAGGTGAATCGACTGAAGATCGATTTGGTGAATACCATTGCTGTGAAATTACTTTCTCATTTTACAAATTTGTAGCTGTTTACAGAAGGATTGTTGTGTCAAAGTAGCAGTACACATAAGGCCTCTAATCGGAGATGAAAAGCTTCAAGCTTGTAAGGATTGTGTTGTTGTCGTCCCTGGGAAACCTCAGGTTAAGGAATTGCCCACTCACTCATCTCCCAATCGTCTCTTCTTTCGTTGATTCCCTAATTTGGTTTATGTTTTTGGCGACATTAATTTGTCTAGGTAACTCCCATAACTTTATTCTTTTCATGACGACTTCTCCGATTGCTTTTGCAAAGAAGGTGTTATCGATAACTTTGTTAGAAAGATAATGAGTTATGAGTTCTTCATCTGTAGGATGAAATCGGAATCCTGGAGTCATGTCCATTTGATCATCTTCTTGAGCAGGATCACAGAGCTTCTCTATCTTCTAAAACCCTTTAAAACTTTTGACGAAAAATCACTTTCTAAGCCAAGATTTCATATGGTTTTTTCATCAAAAAGCTTGCTTTATCTGATTTACATGGTTGAATGAACATAAATAGGAGTAGAAAAAAGGCAGGCAAGAAAAGTAAAACCAACAGATAGTGTAACCTGAAAGATTCAGAGGTTTAAGGAAAAAAAGAAACATAATGAACAACTCAGCCAAGCTATAGACAAATTTGGTTTTGTGAGATTTTTGTTATAAATCAAGAACCATAAGTATAAATTTGATTTGGGTTTCCTTTTAATTGGGCATTTGGGTGTAGGTGCTGCGTGGTTATCAGATTTGAACCGAGGAAGAAGAAGAAGTAGGTGGGGGTTTGACTTTTTTGAGAGAGATATATAGAGAGAGAGAGGGGTGGGACCTTTATATATGCTAAATAAGGCACAACTTCATAAATGGTCCCTATGGTGGTAAAATGACGAAAACATCTTTTAGTTAACGGAGAAAATTTAACGGAGTGAGGCTTATGGACCAAACATCAAAAGTTTTGATAGTACAGGGACCATCTATGATGTTTTTAAACCACGGGGACTAAACTTTAGATTTTGGAAAAACATAGGGACCATTTATAATGTTTTTTCTATTATAATAGATGTTATGGGAAAAACATAGTTTGAAGTTACCATTTTGCCCTTGAGGGATGCCTAATCTTCAAAGATTTGCAGCTTTGTGCATGTCTATCTCTATCAAGATTACACAAAAAACCAAGCAAAAAACATTTGAATTAAAGAAATGGATCAAATCCTCAAAACTCTCCCATCCCGTTTCCTAAATTCAAAGCAACATCAAAATATTATTATAATTAATAACAAACACTACCCAACAAAAACCTTATTTTCCTCCACTTACTTTCTTTTTCCTAATTAAAAAAGTCTATAAATAATGATCAACTGTACTATATAATGCACCAACACGTACGCTGCATCTTTTCAGTTCAGAAACTGATCAAAAACAAAAAGACCCGCCCATCTTCAGAAATCTAAATATGGATGAGGGAATGTCAGGTTTTGGTCTGAAAGCTAGCCGCAGTGCGGGCGGTGGTGCCAAGTGTGGTCGGTGGAATCCAACCAACGAACAAGTCAAAGTATTGACGGACTTGTTCAGGTCCGGTTTACGAACCCCAACTACTGACCAGATTCAAAAGATCTCATCCCAGTTGAGTTTTTATGGGAAGATCGAAAGCAAGAATGTTTTTTACTGGTTTCAGAACCATAAAGCTAGGGAACGACAAAAACGTCGTCGGGTTTATGTTGAATATGATCAAAACGACCATAATGTTGCAAAACAACGTAAGTTTAGATCCGGTTTACATTTTCTTGAACGTTTTTATCATATTTATAATTGCTGGATGATTTATAATTTCTTCTACTTTTCTTGTGTGAACAGATTTTGCTGAAGTAACAGACACGGAAAGGGTGATAGAGACATTGCAGCTTTTTCCAGTGAACTCGAGGGCGTTCACAAACGATGAATGCAAAGAAAACACATCGCCATATCCGACCATGTATACATGTGGAACGGAAATGGAAAATCATTATCCTCAACGACACCCTTCTCTAGATTTACGTCTAAGTTTCATGTAAAAAAGAAAAAAGAACGATTGAACTTCACCGTTGATCGAGTCCACCTTGGAAATCGTTGAGCAAACAGCTTTTGTGATATCGAGTTCAGCTCAAATGATATTGTATTTGTTTTAAAGTTGTCATATCTTAACTTCGGATCTTTGTTAGAACAGATCACTAGCTAGCTAGTAGATGAAATGAATAGTGTAACATTTTAATCATATTGGTATGTACGTGGGCCTTTCAAGTGTTTTTGACTACTAATTGACTTCGTTTATGAAGATTTAACTTTGCAAAGTATTATATGCATGTTCTTGGAAAAATGCATCAAAATGATTAAAAGTCGTATGTTGGACGATGCTAGTCTAACTCTGAGTAACTTTAGGTATGTTATGAGAATATGTGATACGATCCAAACAATATAAACCAGTCAAAGTTTGTAATATTCTTATCAGTATGAATATGTTAAATAACATTGACTACGTGGACAAATTCATGTGATCTAGCTTAAATATAAATATTTGTAGATTAAAGTGAGGTTTATAAACATGATTAATATGTGAAATGAACTGTTATGATATTGGTAGTTAATGTTATTTGAGTATAAGTTGATGTAATCTCTAATTACTTCGAACCTGATAAAATTATATCTAGAATGAGATTTTGAACCATGAAATGCAATATTAAGACCGAAGGTGTCATTTTACATCCTCTACATGAGGATAAATGCAACAAAATCACATGATGGTTTGAGTTATTAAAAAAAACACTTCCATTGATGATTGAAAGAGCTAATGCCATGGCCGCTGATTCAATGTCATTTTGCTTTTTCAAGTGGTTCATCTTTTAATTGTATTTATTAGAACAACAAAATGTTTTTGATATTTTTATTAAATCATTGAGTAGATTTTAAAAATGTAAATTTGTATATAATCTATGTGGCATCCAATATGATCCATTGTAGACCCATAATTGTAACGTCCCGATTCTAGAAATAAAATTCTCATTTCAAAATAGAACAAACATAATTTTTCATAAAGATATATTTAACGCAAAACCGTTTGATCATAAACCATAATTTAAAATTAGAGTTATAAAGAAAAGCAGCGTGAAATCTCGAATTATAAATCTGGTTATGTATGTACATTCCACCTTCTCCTTCCTACGATCCAATAAGTACCTGAAAAACATTTAATCTACAAACGTAAATATAAAACTTAGTGAATTCTCCAAAATACCATACACAACAATATACATACAATGACCTTCAGCACGAAGTTGGTCCACCCTTTTGGCCTTCAGCACAAAACTGGCTCGCTCTGGCCTTCAGCATAAAGCTGATACCCGCCTTCAGCACAAAACTGGATCACCCTCAACTTGACCATGATATATGTAATGTCCGCAAAATCAGGCTAGACATTTAAGATATAATATAAATTTTGCATTAAAAAAATAGAAAAAATCAACTGAAGCGTCTGTAAATCGTAAAACTAAGTGCGCAAAAACACACACACATATATATATATATATATATATATATATATATATATAGAGAGAGAGAGAGAGAGAGAAAGTACACGTCATCCCGATCCCGAAAATATAAATTCCATAGAAATCCGATTCCATATGACTTAGATATGATTCTTAAAAAATATAAAAGTTAGTTGTGCACAAGGAATGTGTGACGTTAAAAGCTACGAAGAGAATGGTTGACTTTTAGCTAAAGTCACAAAAAGAACATTCGTAGTACTCTTTAAGATAGAAATTTTGAGAAAAAAATGTCAAAAACGGAGTCAGTACGAGAGAACTATGATTTTAGCCAAGTCATTTAATCTTATAAAAATAAGGACGGAAAATAAAGTTAGAATTAGTTGATGGAGTCTAAAGCAAAGTTGTAGATCTTGTCGAGAGTTTTCCGAGGATATAAAGAATGACGAAAACGAAGTCCGTATGAATTTACAAAATCTGTGATTTGTGCCCGGCGCAATGCACCCCAGCTGAGCACCAGGTGCGCGATGCACGCTTCTAGAAGGTGAAAACACAGACCACGAAGAGGCCGACACGATGCAAAAAGTGGCTAGGGATACATAACCTTGAAATACGCGACATGCACCCCTTTTACACGCCGTACACCCTAAAACGACTATAAATAGGAGACCAAGCCTCATTTCTTCCCCACACCTCCCAAGATATTCTCTCTCGAGTTGCTTTCAATTTTAGCCCGTTTTCCCTTAGTTTTAGCCTTCAGCGAAGCCCTGCGATCCCTAAAATGGTAGTAGCTAGCGAGTATAAGCTCTGCCAATGCAATTTCCTAACTTTTGTCAGGAAAATCTTTGTAAGTTAAGTTACACTCTATCTCTTTCAATGTAACTTTTAGTTATAGTCATAAGTCGTTATTATGAACCTATAAATAAGATTTATCAGTAATTTCATGTCGTTATATTGATTGATCTACTTATGTGGATGATGTCTAGGTTGGAATTAGTGAGGTGTTTAAAGTGGGATTCCCAAACAGGAGATTTTATGTACCAAACGGACCATACCTCTGATATGATCCTACCTGGTTTTCCCTTATCAACTATAGATTAGTAGACATTGGGATTGTTGAAGAATCTAGACTATTAATTAGTCATAAGAGGTAATAAACTAAGACTTAGAGATAATTTAACCTAGGTCATATCAAAGGAAAATCCAAGTGCTAAAGTGAAGTGTTGTCTAACTTTCTAGTCATCCACTTAAACAAGTAAGTGCATAGTTACGTTCAACTTACACATAGATATCAAATATTTAATTTACCTAAATGATTTATGTGCTTATTATCTGAGTTTTTGATATTTGATGGGATAACGATTTTTATGAAATATCACATATGTAGTTTACCATACTCATAATGTATTGGGTAGGACGGGTAGAAAAAGATAAAAGAAATGAGTTAACAGTTAGGGACCATAAGAGTAGAGGTAACGGTGAGAGACCATGCCAGAGATAGGGCAAGAAGTCCATGCCCAATAGAGATTAGTCATCAAGCAGAGTATTGATGGCTACCACAAATTATTCTAGGCAGTCCAAAGAACACTAGCAGACTTGCAATCTGTAGGTGTTAATGAAATCACACAAACCGAGAGTATGGATTGTGGATTCATTTGAGTATTCTATTTTTCCTTGGTTACCTTATCAATGCATAACCCTTAGGTAGAACCCTTGATATATATATATATATATATATATATACAGAGAGAGAGTGTGTGTGTGTGAGAGAGAGAGAGAGAGAAAGAGAGCAACGGGAATGGATAATCGGGTTAACTGTGTGGTATAAGTTATATAAAAAGATAAATTGTATTATTATGGGTTGAACACACTACCCACTAAGTTTATTGTATCTCAGCTAATTATATATGATGATATAGGCATCTTCCGATAGATTTAAAAGAGATATAAACTATTAGTATAAAGATGTTGTAAGTCTTCATTTATGCTTATATTTCTTGTACTGGTGATGACATCCTAGGTTTTATAAACAAAATACATTTCTTGGAAATGTCTTGATAATATTATTATCATATTTTTGGGACAAATTCCACAAAGTAAACCTTTTTAAAAGGATACTCTGATTTAATAAGTGTAAACAAATTTGTATTTTCTAGCAGTAAAAATAGGGATGTCACAATATATATATATATATACACACACACACACACACACTAGGTGCAAGACCCATGTATTACATGGGTTCATTTTAATATATATATATATATATATATATATATATATATATATATATATATATATATATATATATGAAAATTCTAAACATTTGAAAAAGATTGAATTTATAAGAAAAAATTAGAAAAATATTGAATTATTAAAATTAAAGTGTTTATTTTCTTTTAGATTTAAACAAATAATTTAGACAAATAAACAAAGGAAACTAATGAAGTTTTAATTTAGAAATATTGAAATTAGAAGGAAAGTCAGTTATTAAAATAGATATGCATTTATTATTACATTTATTGTAATTATTACATTGAAATACTATGTGGAATTTAATAAAACGGAAAACCCCACAAAATGTCGTGTGGAAAAAATTTATTTGAAAATAACCACAAAATGACATGTGGCCAAATCAATGAGAATATGACATGTGGGAAAAAGATTTTCATTTATTAAAGTGTGTGTATATATATATATATATATATATATATATATATATACACACACACACAAATAGATAAAAAAAAACAAACAACAACAATAGAAAATTGTCTAAACAAGTCTACCTACCTAAGAGCTTGCTACAACATACTAACATACTAACATATAGAGGATTCATACTGTAGTATAAAGTATAGTGAGAAAACTGTAGCACTCCAAATCAGGTATGACCTTGTAGCCCTTGAATTATTTCAAATATGTCATAAGAAGTCCTTAAGTACGCTTAGCGTACTTGGTGTCACACCCCCGAACCAGACGGCCGAAACGTCTGAGGGCTCACGTGACTTTAATTGAATACCATCACAATGAATATACATGAATCATAACATAAACGTCACCATGCATCAATATATTACAACTGGAATTGTTCACATCAAGTACATTGTTTTAACATTTCACATTCGTAACATAAATAGTTTGAGTGTTTTTAACAACATAACGTCTAACATTACTTCATAATACTCTTCCGCTTACCTGATACCTGAGAATACAAATTATTTTCGAAAAACGTCAACATATGAAATGTTGGTGAGTTCATAAGCAATGTTGTGATAAAATGATTTGTGTAGTTTGTAAAAACCCAGAAAATCCGATATTTTCTGAAAAGACTTTTGTTTATCAAAGTGTGAAGATCCATAAGTTGATGCATGAATGATTTTAGAAACATATATATATATATATATATATATATATATATATATATATATATATATATATATATATATATATATGAAGGGTATTTTGTATTATAATTATAAAATTTTGAACGAGTAGTATTAGATTCCCTGTAAAACCCGACGTTTTCCGATGTTGAAATGTATTCGTGATTACTGATTTTTGTATTGTCTTAACAAATGAATATTGAATAATCCACATTGTATATCGTCCTAATTTTGTCTACTTTGATTTCTCGTAAGCCTTAGCGTACGAAGAGAAGGGGGCATTATGTCCCACCACTATCATGAGTACCTTAGGCTGTCGCGGATGCGAAAGACACGATGGTCCACCTCGCACTTGATTACTGTGACCTTACTAGCTTTTCTAACGAGACACTTTAGCCCGCTAACACAAAAAATCTATTGAAAGTCCTTTTATAAAATATTGGGTCATTGAAGGCCCAATAACATATAAGCGTTATCCCTTTGGGCCCAAAGATCATGTTGGTGGGCTTGCAGGGCCCAACAAGCATGATTTGAAACTCATAAGCCCAAAGTTTGTAGGTTTATTCATTTTAGTCGTCACATAACTATTGAGGAGTTTTGATTTAACGATTGTTGTTTTGTATTGATTCGAGACCGAATCAATTCGTTTATAACGATATTTGGTATTGAAATTGTATTCGTTTTCCGTTTTGTCGCTAGTCGGGTATCTTGTATTTTGTCTTAATGAATTAATTTGTTTAAAAGTGTGACTTTGCCTTTTCACTACCTTTCTTTTATAAAAATAACACTTTTAGTCCTTTATATAAAAGAATTTCATTTTTAGTCCTTAAAACATTTTTCTTGACACTTTTGTATTGTAAACTTGTTGAAAAGACATTTTTAACCCAAAATATAGTTTGTAAACAACTTTAGCCCTTCCAGAATGGAGTTTCTCGGTTAGAACCCAAAATTTCAGAACTTTTACAGTTTTGGCCCAAAATATAAAAAGTTTACATTTTTGATCCTTTTTGGAATTGAAAAGCATTTTTGACCTTTGAAATAGTTTTATTTCACTCCTTATCCCCTTTTTTGCAGAATGTTACAATTCAGCCCCTTAAAACTTCAAATTTCGCAAATTTTATTGGGCCGAAAAGCCCAAATTTAGCCCATTAAGCTAAATTTTTGCATTTTAAGTCCTTTGAAAATTCCAATATTCAGAAAAATGATTATAGAAACTGTTTTGACTCCTTTGACCCTCAAGAGACTGTGACTTGACAGTTTTTACCCAAGTTTTGTAATTTTTGACAATTTAAGCCCTAAAATGGGTTTTATGTTAGAATATGATCCTCATAACCTTATAAGCTATTTTTCTTGACTTGTTTTGTGTAAAATAACTTAGATTTTGTTTGTTTCCTTTCTCAAGTCATAGATCTCGAATTAACACCCCTTTTTGTTACATATTTATCACAAAAACACATAAAATCACACATATACATGCATAAAATCACACATAGCATACACATACACATAGATCTACACATTTTCTTATATTCTCCCCCATAAAACATATGAAAACCGAAAAGAGGGGTATGAAGCTCACCTTGAGTTGTAGTTTCGGTTTTTAAAGGAAAAGATGAAGAAATTTCGATCATAGCAAGTCTTCTTGGAGGATCTCGAACTTAGATGCTTCTAAGGTGCAAGATCACAAGATTGAATGGATTTAGAAGATATTTTTGGATGAAATGAAGTAGCTAGATCATGGATTTAACATCAACTTACCTTAGATGATGTGTTTGTGGGAAAAATCTCCTTGAAAGCTTCCTAGATCTCGAAAATTTAGAGAGGAGTGGAGAGTGTTTCTTTGAGAGAGTTTGAGTGAAGTGTGTGTGTGTGTGTGTGTGTTTGGGTTCAGCCGAGAAGAAGAAAGAGAGAAGAAGAGAGATGAGTGAAAGGATGGTTGCATGGAAATATGAGAGTTGCATGGAAAACCTTTATGTAAAAATAAGGTGGCACACACACAAAGTCAACTCTTCCTCTTTGTGGGCTTGGGCTGAGAATGGAGAGGGAAAAGAGAAGATTTTGGGCTTTTTGCCCTTAAGCCCATATTTTAGTTAAGTTAGATGATGCTTGACCCAAATAAATCAAAGTGTAATTTTTATGACCTAATAGGGCTAAATTAATTTGGTTGTGACCCATTAAGGCCCAAAATATTATGTTTCATGTATATGGGTCCATTTAGGGCCCATTAGAGAGTTCTAGATTCAAGATGGATAATTTGGAAGTTTATTAGTCCATTAGGCCCAATAAGGAAATCCTAGTCCAAAATGAACTCAAATTGGGATTTCATAGGTTTCCAATTCTTTGTTGACCATTTGTAGGGCTAGAATGAAGTATTTGATGAAGTTTTGTTGTTATAGAATGAGCATCATGCATGCTTTCATGTTATTGATTCATAGTTGTTATAAGTGTTGTGGTTACAAGGCACCAAAATTTCTAGTTGTGACACTTAGCAAGAAGGATCGCAGAGGGGCAACACGTACGCTGAGCGTACGTGCCAGATGTCCAAACCCTAATTTTCGGACTTGAGACCTATATAAACACCCTTAACTCATTTGAGCCTCACCCTAAACAGCCTCCTTTACCGTCAAACGTCTCTGAAAACCCTAATATCATTTGTGAGTGCATTTTGAGCTTTAAGAGTGCATTTGTGGCCCTTTTCTTGTTTATTCAGGAATGAGAAGTTGTTAAGGAAGCTTGGAGTGTCATTTGGCTTCAAGAATCTACATATAGTCGACCTTGAGGAGCTTCTGGAGGTATAAAGCTTGGACCTTTCCATCTTAATCACTAGATCTAGCTAGGGTTTTCTAGTTTGGCCCCCTTTGTTGATTTTGGACCTTCTCTTGTGAGTTGAGCAACTCCAGAGGATGGAAATGACAGATCTGAGGTCCTTTGGTCCGTTTGCAACATAAAAATGGTGTCTTGGTGGGTATTTTGACCTCATGCATGGGTTAAGAACCTTAGAAAGGTCTTAACGGGGATGTTGGGATCATATGAGACATGAAAAGGCATAAAGTTGCCAACTTTATACCCTAAGTCGTCTTAATAAGCTTAGATCTGATTTTTGGACGTAAGGGAACTGAGTATTAAGCACTTAATGGAAAAAGTGCTTAATATGTTAGTACGTTGGGCGTAACCTAGCATATGTTTGTCGTAAGTCCCAAAGACCAAGTACGCTACGCGTACGCACCACAGATGGGCTTGGATCTATATGGGCCTCATTTGGTTATTGGACCTTGTTGCATTTTAGGAATAGTGGGTTATTTTATCTGTTTTGGGCCATTGATGTTATGGTAGGGCATGATTGGGCCAATGGGCCCATTAATGATTTTTGGGCATGGACTCTGGGCCCATTAACAAAGAAAGGATATTTGGGCCTTCATGGAAGGACTTGGGGTTTGGGTTTCCCTTTGATTATGTGATGTTCTAACATAGGTTAATATTATTATTCAGCACGGGAGGTTACAGACAGGTAGGAGAGCAGTTTCGGATTCTTCGGACAAAGGTGAGTCTTCTCACCATGCCCATGGGTCTAAGGCACCAAGGTCGGACCATTATGTGATTATGGTATATGTGTTAGTCATTTCTATGATTTGATATGTTATGTGATTGTGTGTTATTGCATGGAAGGCCCCGGGGAGAGCCCATGGTAATTGGATGTAAGACCATGTAAGGTAGCCCATGACATTCCTAGGTAAAGACCATGTAGGGTAGCCCATGACATTCCCAAGTAAAGACCATGTGGAGTAGCCCATGGCACGAAGGTGTAAGATCCTGGGGGGAGCCCATGACATCCTTACAGGTTTATGTATGCATGGCTTATGTGTTATATGTAGCTTTTATAGCTAATATGATATGTGTATTATGTATTGTGTGTGTGGTATGCTCTGGGAAACTCACTAAGCATTTAGCTTACAGGTTGTGGATTTGTTTCATGTACTTCAGATCCCAAGGGCAAAGGCAAGGTGTGATGACGCTGTGTGTACTCTCTCCCAGGCGTTTTATGGACACTCTGATGTTTGGAATAAAAGTTGTATTTGACATCTGTTTTGAAAACAATTATGATTGGATTTCTTAAAATATGGAAATGTATTTGACTATTCAAAAATGAAAATTTTCTTTGAAAAATTGGGTCATTACAAAAACTCACATGAACTAAACAATAGAAGCTCAACAACAGAATAACTAACAAAAGTTACCTAATGCCAAATTGAGACTAGTCCTTAGTCAAATACTCAATTCTACCCAGGCTTAACCAGAAGTCAAATTGGTAAAAAAATGGTCAAAGGTCAAAGTTCATGGTCAACCAACGCTGACCACCGGGCCACGGCCAAACCCCTTGACTGTGTCTTGGTCATAAAAGGATAAAACAGTCGGGTATCTCTCACTTAAACAAGCACCCGTCATAAAACCTAGAAACTACATCGCAACCTCAATGCAACCGTGTTGCATCCCCACTGTTTCAACAATTTCAAACGAATCAAAACCATTAATTCCAAGCTTCCAACTTTCAGATCTAGACCCAAATGATGTCTTAATGGATAAAACACTCCGTACTAACTACATATAAAACACTAGATTTAAGAATGCTCTTTTCTTAAAGTATGTAGTAACAAGAGCACATCCATGCACTCTAAACCCACCAAAGGATCATGTCTAAAGTTAAATATGATTCTAAGCTCCTGGAATTGTCCAAAATCCAAAGATCAAACCATTCATGGGACCAAAACATCAGATAATAGACTAAAACATTAAATACTCATAGACACAAAGATAAAAATAAAACATGAAATTTTGTGACACAAAGGGTTCATATTAGTAGAGATGGTAGAGATCCACGAGATTCAAACTTCGAAGCACAACCTTTCTTGATTTCAACACCAAAACACTCAAAATAAACACCAAAAGTGGTTCAAGGAGGAAGAATGAGTTCACAACACTCATAGGATGCTAAAGTTCTCTCAAAGGACGTCTTGGAGGCTGGAGAGGCGGAGAATGACGAACCCTAGAGGTTAAACGTCCTTAAATACCCTACAAACCCTAAACACGTGATCATCCCACTGGACCCGAAACCTCGTCACATTCCCTTCACCACCACGTCACGCCATCACACAAATTAGCCAGATTTTAGATTTTGGATTAATGGCTTCCTGCTTCGCCCTTATACTCCATTTTCCTTTGGACTATAGAACCACCAAATCAAGGTACGAGAGAAACATAATTGGAACTTAGATGATGCAATTTATAAATCTTCAAAATACGAAATCCTCCAATAGACGATTTGGCAAGCAAAATTGCCAAATACCTTTATCAGGAATCGGGTTTTATAATAATGTACAAATTTTGCAACATTAAATGTCACGTTAACACAAAAATATATCAATTTTTTTCATATTGGATGCCAATTAGAGTTAGATATCAATTTGACTTTTTGAAATCTACTCTAATTGCTTAATAGATATATTAAAAATATTTTGTTGTTCTGTTACATACAATTTAAAAAATAAACAAAATAATGTCTGGTAGATTTCATTTTATGACATTAATCTCGTTTAAAAATGGTTTAGTAAAAGCCTAAAACTTACTAGAATGACTACTCTTTTGGGTGTTATTCCATCAAATGAAAATTTAGTGTGTGTTTGATTGTGTGAATTTTTGTAGTTTTTAGAAATTTTTTCTAAGAAAAAATAAGAAGTTAAAAAACATGTTTAGTTCAATATTTTTTCTTAAAAAATTCTAAGAAAATAATTATTTTTAATTTATTAAATTACATATAACTTGAAAAAATGTGATAATTGTTGTTTTTCATAATTTAAAATTCTTTTTTCCAAAATATAGACGGTACATACATACACCCACATTCACATCCCACACACCCTTACCCCAAATCTCAACTCCCAACCATCCAAACATATTGTGCATGTTCGGTACGAAGCGTTTGTGAGCGTTTGAGAGCTTCTAGCTTCTAGCATTTGACAAAACGCTCTTTTTTGAACAGAAAGTCTCGTTCGACACTACAAGCTTCTAGCGTTTAGTTTAAACAAAACGCTCTAAATCCAAATGCTACTTCATGTAGCGTTTAACAAAACGCTACAAGGTACAAGCTACCTGCTACCCGCTACAAGCCACCCGCTATCAGCTAATTTTGCTGAACACGCCTATTTTCTAACTTGTTAAAATAATATTTTAACTAGATGAAAACTTTATTCTTTCTGCATAAAACTTTTCCAAAAATGATTAATGCTATAAAAGTCACAAACTTTAAGGTGGGATTTCTAAGTTACCATAACTTTATTTTTTGGTCTATAAAAACCGTAAGTTTTTAAAAATGTTTTATTTTTTACCGATTAACAAGTCACAAACTGGTTAACTTCAACGTGTGTTTTCACTGACTTGGCACACCCAGATAGACCAAAATGCTGACAAGGCAAATTGATTCAATCGTCACGTCAACACATCTATTAAAAAAGAAAAAAGTGCATGCATAAGGCTGAAGGGAGTGGTAACATGTTTAGCATGTTGTCATATAGGATTTTTAAGGCCATATAAGATTTTTTTAAACCATGTAGGATGAAGAGAGTGGTAACAAAAAGCTAAGGAGTGGTAGCATCTAATCATGTGTTATTTATATTTTGAAAAAAAAAGAACATAAAAAAAGATTTAACCAATCAGTGGCCTTTATCTCACAATCTCTTTCTCTTTCCTCACGCTAGGAGCCTGGCGACTTTGTTTTGGCGAGGACTTTGACACATTTGTAAGGAGTGGATTTAGCACTATTAGCGAGCCCCAGGCGAGCATGGCTAGCAAGCCACTCCTTCTAGCCTAAACGGGTTGAAGAAGGAGTCAAACTTAAGACTTCACACTTTTTAGAGGACACCATTAGCCACTGAGCTAAAGAGTTATTTGGTTTATGTCTTTCCCTCAACTAATTTATATTATGAGAAGTTTTTTACATAAAATGTATTTTTACATAAAAAGTTTCTTATATAGGAACAAACGATTTTTACGAAATGCTAATGAATACATAAAATACGTATCTTATTAGTACATAAAAAAGACGTTTTTATTCAAAGAATACATAAAGATATGATTTTTGTAGCACCTGGTTCCTGGTATGTAAAATTTACCTAAGTACTTTGCATTTTTAGCCTTGGACTTGGCGAGTTATAGGCCCGACTCGCCGAGTAGAGCCGGGATATGGAACACGTTTAAGTTGGCGACTCGGCGAGTCCCCGCTGTCTGATGAAACCCTAATTTCAAGGGTTTGCACCCTATTTAAACCATCATATGTGCCCCCAAGCTCGCCCCCTTCACCCTCAGAGCTCCATATATCGTCCTAACCTCGTTCCTTGTGAGATTGAAGTACTTTGGTGTGATTTCTTGAAGATTTTGAGAGAAAAAGGAGAGTAGATCAAGAGGAGAAGAAGGAGGCCAGACATCTTGGTGTTATTTCAGAGATTCCTTGAGCCAGAGGATTTCCGGAGCAGCAGCAGCAGAAGACAGTCGGTTCCCGCACATATCAGCAACTACTTTGAGGTGAGTTACCTTCCAGAATATCCATTCGGCGTGCGACGTCAACAGTAATCTCACATAGACATGTTAGCTTAGCGAAAACCCGCACGTAGGTGTTGAACGGTTTGTAACATGTTAATAGATAAAAAATAAAATGTAATCTGAAACTTATGATTCTAATAAAATAAAAAATAAAGTTAAAATAAATTAGAAAACAGATATCCCACATAAAGTTTAGAAGTATTAGACCTTCCAAAAATATTGAAAATAATCTTCACAACTAGGGTTTCTATTGTTGTAAACCCCAAACTTTCTAAGCGCACCATTTCGCTTATAAACCCTACATCCTTTTTTGCTACTATTCCGGCCATCGGAAACGCTGATCCTTACAATGGTTGGGTGCAGAAGCTTGTTAAAGCAGATTAGAAAAAGGAAGAGAAGAAAACCCCACAAACGTATTCCCAAAAACCTCAAACAAAACCCTCATTTAACTGAAGAACAACAACAAGATTTTGCTACAGAAGACGGTTTCAGCTTAAAGGGTTCTTCCCCATCACAAAATTACGGAGTTCAACCATTGGGAAACTTTTACCTCAGCTTATCTCCTCACAACTCAAGAAACACAGGCTTAGGTAACATCCAAACCCTAACCGATGAGCTTGTTCTCGATATTCTAGGGTTTTTAAGAGGTACCGATTTGGGGATTTTATCAACTGTGAGCAAATCATTTTACGTGTTCTGTAATCACGAACCCCTTTGGAGAAATCTCGTATTGGACAATTGTGAAATCGATAATGGGTTTCTGTTTAAAGGGTCTTGGAAATCAACTTTTGTCGCAGCTCATAACTCATCTTTCGATGTTTCAAAGATTGGATCTTTAGGGTTTAAAGTTAAAGACTTTTACTCTGATTACTTATTTCAAAGCTGGTTATGTGCCAATCTAGAAATGAAAAACGAATGGCTAAACAGAGACAATATCATTAGAAGAAAAGGGATTTCCCTTGATGAATTCGTGTCAAATTTTGAAGAACCAAATAAACCGGTCTTGTTAGAAGGGTGTTTGGACAATTGGCCTGCAATCAAGAAATGGGACAAAGATTATTTAGTGAAAATTTGTGGGGACACTCGGTTTTCAGTTGGCCCTGTTCACATGAAGCTAGAAGATTACTTTACATACTCAAATCAAGCACAAGAAGAAAGACCATTATATCTCTTTGATCCAAAATTCGCAAACAAAGTTCCCAAATTAGGTCAAGATTATGAAACCCCAATCTATTTCAGTGAGGATTTGTTTAGTGTTTTGGGTGATGAAAGACCGGATTACAGATGGATCATCATCGGCCCAGCAGGGTCAGGTTCGTCTTTTCACATCGATCCTAATTCAACTTCAGCTTGGAATGCGGTGGTCAAAGGGTCAAAGAAATGGGTTTTGTTTCCCCCTGATGTGGTCCCACCCGGGGTCCACCCGAGCTCAGATGGTGCTGAGGTGGCTTGTCCCGTGTCCATAACTGAGTGGTTCATGAACTTTTATGAGTCTACTAAAACATGGAAAAAGAAGCCTGTGGAATGTGTTTGTAAAGCTGGTGAAGTGATCTTTGTGCCTAATGGATGGTGGCATTTGGTTATAAATCTTGAAGATTCAATTGCTATTACACAGAATTTTGTTAGCAGGTTAGTTTATTTTTGTTAGCAGGTCCTTAAACAATTTCTTTGAAAAAAAATGTGATTTGTGTGTGTTTTGTGATGTTTGTAGGAGGAATTTGTTGAATGTGTTGGATTTTTTGAAGAAGCCGAATGCAAGCACACTAGTGTCTGGAACTAGAGATCGAGTGAATTTATATGATAAGTTTAAGAAAGCAATTGAATTGGGGTTTCCTGGAATGATTGATGAAGTTGTGGTGAAAGATCAGGAGAGAAAAGCTGAGCTGGCAAAACCCTCATTTTGGGATTCGGTAAAGGACTCACACTCGGGTGCTTTTAAGTTCTCATTTTAGTTGAATGATTAACCGATTATGGTTTTTGATTTCGCATACTTTGATTGGTCTAAAATTTTGAGTTAAAGAACCCTACAAGAGATGATTTATAGGGGTTTGTAGTATTTTTTTTTTCATTATCGTTAGAAGTTTAAGTTCATCAATTTTCAATTCAGCTTTAAACTAAAAGTGTGGTGTTTTAGGGATGCATTTTGGTTTGATGATGGATCGACATCCATTTAGAGAGTATGCACACAACCTAAATTCAAGAAAGAAAGAGTTGATATACAATCAATAACCAAAAACACATTAAGTACATAACTTAAATTCAAATGCAACACTTTCAGGACAAAATAGCTTCAAACAGGCAACAAAGACAACACATAAGATTTGTCTGAATACTTTAAGCCTTTCAAAAACCCACGGCTCAATTGATGAGAAACAACCGTGTTCCCAATACCATATGCACAAGTCTCATCATGCACACCTTCAAGGCCAACATTCAACCCAATCGAGATTGGTTCAATCACAAAACTGCAAATAAAATTAAAAAAGAAAATACAATTTTATAAAGTTTATGTGTCCAAATCTTACAAAAAAAGAAATCAGGATACAAGAAAGCTCATCATTCATCATACCTTGCTTCAAAAGTATCATCTCCATTCAACTTAATTGCATCACATACACTGCTAATTATCCATGGAGGAAGATATGCATCCTTTAATTCAATACTGTAATAGGAATCAGAAGTTGGAGCACACATATGATCCATTCTCCTTACTTCCTTGCATTTAACCTAAAATATCACGACCTAAATACATTAAAAAAAAACATGTTCCACAACATTAAATGTAACAAAAATGTACAAACCTCGGGTGCAGAAACAGCAGCATTTTCAAATGGCACCGCTGAATAAAGTAAAGGCACATCCAAACTATTCAAGGATGGTAAAATAAACCTGAAAGTAAAATAAACAAAACAAATATAAATAATTATTTAACCCAAAAAATATAAGTTTGTAAATATTTAATGTCTCACCTATAGTTAAGCAGAAAGTCATATAGCCCATGTACATTTTTCTTGTCACTGAACATTAGCAATGATTTGGGACTATTATCCACATCAAATAGAGAATTTGTGTGCCTAGTCTGCATAAATGTTATAAATTAACATTTTATAAGACATAAAAGTACGTTTCCTAGATTGTATTTGATACCATGTACCTTTCCTAGATTATGCTTTTCAATTTCTGAAAGCTCAAAAAGCTCTTCTGTAGTCGCTTGCTCCACTTTAGAATTGAAAAGAGGCATAGTGAAAAAGATGTCCTTCAACACATAGTAACAAAGAGAGGAGTTAGAAGATGGAAATAAAAAGACTAACATACCCTTGATGAAAATGATGAGATGTACTTGTTCTTTTAGAAGTGACCTCAAGCTTTGTGTTGATTGGGACACATAAGCATTGCATGCACCATTTAGATTAGTAAACATTGCCACAAACTGTCCAGTACAGACTGTAAACTTGCAAGAAAATCAGAATAATAAATTTATAAAATAATATAGAAAAGATAAACCCTTTTTTTTTAAAAAAAAAGGGAGAAACTACCATAGAATAAATTACAAATGTTGTTACGCATCATGACATAAAGGCTTCGAAATGAGGCCTCCCATGCCAACTGACGTTTGGTCAAAACATCCATTTGACCTTGCATATTTATAAAACATTGATGCTTTAAAGAAAAAAATAAAAAAGAAAATAAAAGGGTATGGATGAAATTAAGTTTTTGAATATTTTATACCTTCCCCTTTTGGGAGTAAAGTCAAAGCTGATATAACTGAAGGAGGTAGAGAGCATTGTGGATACACCCATGAATATAAAGGTTTCATATTGGAAATTTGGGCAGTCGGGCAGTTTGTTTTCTGGTATCCAACTTGAGAATTGGACTGCCCGAGACCATGGAATGTGCCACAGCTCATCAACCTATGAAACCTAATCGATTACAAGAAATAATCTTTCAATTAGTAATACAACAAACCATAAAATGTTTATAATAAAAGAAAAGTGACCTTACCAATTTACAGAAGATGAAGCAATTACACACATACTAGTTTTCAATGTGAAATCCAAAGGAACTTTGTGTTCACAAATATGAAATTCTGAGCAAAAATTTACATTTCTATCAATAGATTCAGTGTGTGAAGGAGAGACAATAGGAAGTTTACGAGTTGCAAGCCCTTTGAAGGCTTCATCCTATTAAAAAAAGTATTACTGACTGTTACATATATATATATATATATATATATATATATATATATATATATATATATATATATATATATATATATATATATATATATATATATATATATATGTACATCATGGAATAAAAAGTGGGAGCGTAAGGGCAAAAAAGTAAAATACCATATCAAGTGAAACACCCGATGACTTGGCACCCACCGATGACAGCTCCATAACACTAGAAAACATACTTATCTTGCTACATTTTTTAGTGGTGATGTGGGAATGTGTAGATTTGAATTTTTTGGTGCTTGTAGTTGAAGTTGATGCATTTGTATCTTTTCGACTGTAAAAATAAAAGCAAAAATGTGGATTATAAATAAAATAAAATAAAGACGAGAGTACAATTATTAGCCAAATATGGAATGTACCTTGAAAACTCGGATTGGCTGAAATTAGTATGATCAGTAGTCATATTTTCCTGAAATAATATATTGTAAGAACAAACAGGAATTTTGTAAAAGGGTTATCTATGATACAGACCTTAACATGTTCCTTTACAGATTGCATTTTCAGCCTTTGACTGTTTTTCCTACTGGGAAACAGTTCATCCACACGGGTGTCAATGTATCTGGGATTCTTTGAAGCTTTCATAGCCACAGATGTCAATCCATTATCATTTCTGTAAAAAAAAAAAATGTTACTTTTGTACATTAATAGATAGCTATATATTAATATTTAAAAATAAATCAATAAAAGATTTGAGGGTTTTGGGTGGCGGGGGAAGAGAATTACAAAATGAAACCAGGCTCTGGTGCTGGAGATTCATCCATAAGCTCAACAACTTTCTTCTTGCGTTTCAACTGTTCATCCTGCCATTTTTGTTAACATAATAAGTCGAAAGAATTAGCTATTCTTTTCTAATGAATGGGTTAATTTAATATGTTACTATTTAATTTGCTAACATCACATGGTACTCCATTCAGAATGTTTTCTCTCATACAAACTCCACTCAGCAAATAAAAAAGGAATTTTAGAGCTGTCAAATAAAAAAAACAAGTAAATAGATGGAGATATGAATACTCACTCTCAACTCTGAAGGCGTCTTTCTTTTGATCGTATTGGTGGCCTTCAAAGAAGCACCACTCATTGCAACCGTAGCCATTTTTACCAATACAATTACAAGTCAACCATAGGTCACTTATTATCTATCTTTGGGGCTGATTGGTAACCTCTGAATGATTTTCAAAGACTCTGAATGAAAACATGTTGTTTGATAATGTTGCTGAATGCGAAAAATTACCCTTTTACCATTATTTGATGGTATGTTTAGGATCTCAAATTTCAAGGCTACATCAACACTACATTTAATTATCATAAGAAATATGAATCTTAGGGTGCGTTTAGTTGCGGAAAAATGAGCCGTTTTTCGGAAAATTTTTCCAAGAAAAATGAGAATTTTGAAAACGCGTTTAGTTCGTCTATTTTTCTAAATTTTTCACGGAAAATGAAAATTTTCCGTTTTCTAAAATTACAAACAAGTTGGAAAATTTTGGAAAACTGATAATCATTGTTTTCCATATTTTTCTAATTCCAAAATTTTTCTATAAACACACACCCACTTCACCTCATCCACTTCTACCTACCCCCACCTTAACACCCCTCACCCACACCCACACACATACATACCCACCCCCCCCCCCCCACACACACACACACCCGCACACACACACACACACACACATCAACCCACAAACACACACACATAAACACACACACCAACCCCCACACACACATACATACCCACCCACACACACACCCACCCGCACACACACACACATACATACCCATCCACACACCCACCCGCACACACACACACACACACACCAACCCACACACACACATACATACCCATCCACACACACACACACACACACCCACAAACACACACACATACATACATACCTACCCACACACACCCACCAACATACACATGCACACACCAACCTACACACACACACCTACAAACACACACACTTACACATACATACCCACCCACCCCCACACATACACATACATACACACCCACCCACACACACACACCCACCCACAAACACACACACACACACCCCAACCCACAAACACACACACATACATACCCACCCATACATACACACACGTACATACCCACACACCCACACACACACCCACACCTACCCCCACCCTCACAGACACACACACCCACACACACACAAACCTACACCTACCCCCACAAACACACAAACACATACTCACACCCCCACCCACCGAACACCACCACAACAATCATCGACCTACCATCACCACCACCACCACTAACCCGTCACTAGCACCACCACCATCACCACCACTGATAAAATTGACGCCGCCACCACCATCGCCTGTCATCACAACCACTGCCGCCGACCTGCTACCGTCACCGCCCCCACCCACACCCTACTACCACTACCGTTTTTTAAAAATGAAAACCGATAGAAAAATAGACATTTAAACACGTTTTCTAATTTTCTAAAACTGAAAATGAAAAATGAATAAGTTTAACTAAACGCGTTCTCTAAATTTTTCAATGAAAAATGAAAACGGAAAACGAAAATCGAAAAGGAAAAACAAAAAACGGAAAATGAAAATTGTTTTTCCGTAACTAAACGCAACCTTAGTTTCTTATTTTAATCTAATTTTTTGATTCATTTTACACGCTCACCCATTCGACTCATATGAATTGGATTCTGAAATTGAAACCAACATAAAAAAATACAACATTATATATAAAAAAGAACCAATGAGCCAAACAAAATTAGATATTCAAAATATGTACAACTTCCCGATGACAACGGCTCAAGTTCTCAACCCATACGCTGAAACACATTTACACAAGGGGTCCAAAATTTAGTAGCACAGACAAGTCGGTTTACTTTGTATTCAGGAAAGGAATCATGCGTTAAGATTAAAGACATTAACAACAAATGGTTTCGTGGTTTGCAGGGTTGTAAACAGTGAAGCCCTAGATAGTCAATACCTGATTGAATGTGAGAAGGGACGAAGATTAGGATTCCGAATCGAGTAGATAATAGTAGTGACTACGTTTCCCTCCTTTCTCCGGCTTTAGATTTTTTCAAATCAATTTTCTTTCTTTGCCCTCAGTTCTGTCTTTTACAGGGATAGAAGTAAAAATAAGCCGAAGCAAATGATAAAAAAAATATAAATAAAAATAGTAATAGTGCTCTCCTGGTTCTTAATAGAATGCAATGGAAAGAATAAGAAAAAAGATCCTGATAATCTGTACTTCTAATTTTTCTTCTCAAATGGATAGATTTAAAAGGAAGTAAATAGACATATAAGTTTTGTCATTTACCGAATTTATCATTAAATTTAATATTTAAAAAAAAAAAAAAAAAAAAAAAAAAAAAAAAAAAGAGCCATTATAATATCAAACAACTTTATTTCTTTCCAATAGTAATAAACGTATCAAACTTTGGGTCCCTTATGAAATTGGGCCTTTGATGGTTACCCACCCTATGGGTTGGGCTTGAGACCGCCGAGAGAGAGAGTTGTTACGGACACTGTCACTAATTTATGTTAGCCTGTTTCGAGACAAAGACGCACAAAAGACACTAATATTTGGAAAAGTTTCAAAAAAACACATTTGATTTTGGATCGTTACGATAATACAAAGGAAACAATAAGGGAGATGATACTTCCACGTTACTTTTTGATTCATCCACATATTTCTGAAGGCAATGGACAATTATGCCCCTCACATTAATTAATCGTTTTTCAATAAATAAAGGAGGAACCCTTTTATCTCCCTAAATACATTCGCTTGAAGGTCTTCAAGGCGGGTGTCGAGGAAAGGTGTAGTGCTGAAGGCCAGAGTGAATTTTCCACATTGATCACAAATTGATACCTTACATCAGATTTCAAAATCCTTTCCATGGCTGTGTTCACATAATCTGTCAGTATCATCTCTACATCTGCTGTGATCCCATGCTCTGTTGCAAAATCAAGCATCTCTCGAGTCTCCTTCAACCCTCCAATGTTACTACCACCAGCAATCTTCCTCCCCATCAAAATCCACAGATTCCATCACTTTTATCCAATTTGACAATTTCAAAAGCTTAAAGCAAAACACAAAATACTTACCCATAATCAAAGAAAACGCTACTACTTCAAGTGGCTTTTCTAGTGCACCAACAAACACAAGCTTTCCTTGAGCTTTCAGTGCATTCAAGAATGGCGCAATTGGATGAGTTGCAGACACTGTGTCGATGATGCCATCTAGTGTACCCGATACAGACTATTGGCAAAAAACCCAATTCAAAATTCTAAACTTATAACAAATTCATGAACCATTTAAAAAAAAAAAAACTCACCTGCATCTGTTTTTCGTCTTTTCTAACAATGAAATGGTCAGCATTAAGTCCTTGGAGTGATTCTTGGTTCTTAGTAGGAGTAGTGCTGAAAACAGTAACTTCTGCAACAAAAGCTTTCGCCATCTTCTCAGCAACATGCCCAATAGCCCAAGTCCACCAAGACCACAACACCGATTTTCATCCCTGGTTTATCAGGTCCGAAGTATCTGAGAGGGCTGTAAGTTGTGAGTTCGGCACATAGAAGCGGTGCACCGGCATCAAGCGGCGAATTTTTCGGCCACCGGTGGATGAAATGTTCATCTGAAAACCATGTGATCAGAGCTTTGTTCCATCAAATTTGGGAACAACATAAATGAGAACCTGTTTAGGAGAGTGTTGTTCTAAATCAATAGCACAATTTTCACATGATTTACAAGATTCCACCAAGCATCCAACCCTAACTTTGTCTCCGATTTTGAATTTTTCCAATTTGCTGCCTACTTACGTCACTATACCCACATTTTCATGCCTGTATCATGAGCGAAAATGAGAAAAAATTCGTTCGAATCAAACATACAAAGAAAAATATCATCGTGTTAACTCGTCATTCGTTCTTGATAAAGTGAAGATCCGAATGGCAGGTTCTGCAATACTAAACTTTGAACCAAGCATCTTTCTCCCCAGTAGCTTTTGAAAAAAAAATATATCATCGTTATTCATCAACAACAACGAAATTGAATCATTTTCGGAAGGATCCAAGATAAAGAAACCCAAGGTATCAAACTTTAAAACAATAGAAATCATGAATGAAGGGTATAATTGTAAACTTACTTTTGAAATCCGTGGAATCATCAAAAGCGTCCGTGGAAATATCACTACCCAAACAATAAAGAGGAGTTTTGATATTTGGACTGTAATATTAAATGTATGATATCATTTCCAAATTAAAATGTTGAAATCTATGAACATTCTATTGGTAACATTTCAAATAAAATTCAAACCTTATTTTTTGAGCTTTTTGCAATTTAGTATTTGGTGAGACCATAAAAATATCTTTTAAGTTTTATTAAGCTATTTGAGATAGTTTGTTAATAAGCTAACGTTTTGTTTGACGCTCTCAGGCTTTATGTAAGTGAGGTGATTCTTCAACATTAGGTATAACACCTTCAATTGAAGGTTTGAATTTTCAGACTATTTTAATAGTTATTTAACAAGCACAATGGTTCACAAAACAAGTTGAACATCTCATCTTGCACATCATCAATCCTACAATGAAGCCGTTGTTGTAGACTTTGTTGTGAACTTTGTGTAAATAGAACAGCAATGCCAACCAGTTTATGGTACTTTCTACAGTTGATCTTTGCATAAAAACCATAAACTATCAGACTATACATCATAAACATTACATGTAAACCAAAAAAGATTGCATTCTAAAGAGTAATTTAAAGTCTGTCAATCTTGATCATGATCATCATCAGGCCGAACAGATTGTTCAAAGTCAGCCTCCATAATCACCCCATCCATGACATGAATAACTATCTCGTTCTTCTTCAAATCTACCTGTTTTGATCGAATCCTGTTAACTATAAGCGTTTCATCAGGATCTTTTGATACATAAAGCTTTAATCCAGATAAAGAATCGCAGGTTATCTCTCTACTGTATGGCACAGACTCTGAAAGAATTTTCCATGGGACAACTGTGAAGCTCAATACACGGGTAAGTATTGCAAATGTATCATTTGCTTTTTCCCCCAACAAACTATCATTTACCCCTAATCGCAAATCACGCTCAAAAGCTAATTTTGAAGGAACAAAGATCGTAAATGGAAGATCTTGAGGCAACATTTCGATCATCATGGTAGCAAACGTTCCTATCCTCTCACCGTTCTCTGGAATTTTGCTCAATTTCTTGAGCTTGATTGTAGTTCTGGCACCATTGCTGAATGATATGTCTGGAAGTCTAAGAACCGAAAGAATCAACACCAAAAAGCAAGAAATTGAAACGATTACAACAATAAACGCGATTGGGCTCTTGGAAGATCGACCTCGTTTCATTTTCAAAACCCAGATCGCTACTGGTTAGAAAGAACACTTCATTGAGGAATTTCGTCGAACATGTTGTACGCAATTAAGCTACCACTGACGGCGACTCACCCAAATTGAAATTTGTGATCTTTGGCAGAATCAAAGAAAACCCACATCCAGACGTGGTCGTGCTCCTACAAGGAATCATAAATCGGAAATGCTATCTACAAAATTCGAAATTGGAATAAAAAGAGGTTTACCTCAAAAGAATGTCAAACAGTTCATCACCTTGAACAAGAACGTGATTTCATAGTTCCATCTATCGATAGAGCTTGACAAACTAACAAATGGATTTTTAGGAATTTATATTTTAGGTTGAATTTCAATGTGGGAGAGTGGAGATGAACCAAAATAGACAGAGAGAAAAGAAGCTCATTCCGAACGCAATTGACTTTATTGTGAATCTCAATGTCAGTCGTCAGGGTCAGACTCAAAACATGGAAGATCTTTAAGCTAATCGGATCCCATACACAAAATTTAATCCGTATAAGCCCAAATATATTATTTGTTGGGCTATCTTGAACTTTAACAAATTATGTGGAAATTTTATATAATAAATATGTTAAATCCTCCTTAACAAATGAATTTTTTTTGCCACATGTTAATCTCTCGTGAGTTTTGACACTTGTCATTTTGTAGTAATTTTAAAATAAATATTATTCACTTGTCAATTTTTAGTTTGTTTCAATTTTTAAATTAAAATCATATACTTATATATGTAAAGTATTAAATATCATTATATATGATATTAAATTACAATAAATACATTTCTTCTTTTGTTATTTTAAAGTTATACATTAAAAAATATTTTCTGTTTACATTTTAATATTTTTTTTAAATCAACCCGTATAATATACGAATCTTACACTTAGTCCTCTTTAATAAATGAATGTTTTTTTGCCACTTTTCAAATTCTCAAGAGTTTTGCCACATGTAATTTGGTGAGAGTTTTAGAATTATTATTTTCCACTTGTCATTTTTTGGGAATTTCCATTTTTTAAAAATAAATTTCCATAAAATTCTAATGAGTTTTACAAGGAAAGATAATCATTCTATTAATTTGATAATAAAGTCTCATAAATATTTTAAATAATATTTGATTTCTTTTATAAATGTTCCTAAAGATTACATTATGTTATGTAAAAATATTATTTTATAAAATATTTAATGTTTAATTATTGATATTAAATTTTTATTTTTAATAAACTCGTGTAGTACACAGTTTCACACCTACTGTTTATAATTAGATAACTATTACTCCATCATAGTCAAGTATATTAGTTAAATTAATATAATATATTTATTAATAAATAAATGAATATTTTATTTTATTTAACAATCCAAAATTGAATTTGTACTTTTGTAGTATTTTAAAACGATAGATAGATAAATACAATAATACAAATGATTGAAGAAGACAAAGAGATTATCTTAAATTAGGAATTAGATTACAAACAGATTGAGATAACATCATTTTACAGATAAACTAATTAGTACACCAAACAACATAGTATTTCACAAACAGACAAATTAAACATCAACATCAACAACACTGTACCGAAACGTACTGCATGAACTCTGGGTCCAATTCGAGTTCCGCCATTGTTTCCGGTGAAAGCACCACCTCCAAATCCACACTACCACCACCTTCCCTCCCGGGAAACGCAGATATCTTACCATCAAACTTGTTCGCTCTCCCGCTCCTCACCGCAACCGGTTTCCCCCACCCGAAATCATTATCAAACATCGGAAATCTTGGCGAACTGCCCATCGTCAGCATGGCTCCGTCGAAGTTCCCCAACGGAAAACACCGTGGGTCTTGCTCCCAATTGTATACAGAACGACGAACCATCGTGTCGTCGTGGGATAACACGTTTTTGTTCAGTTGCTCGGCGCACCACCGGAGATCATGCGACAGGACATCACCGGCGGAAGCGTACGTCGGAATGCTCTGAATTGCGTTTCCGAAGTAAAGAGTTTCAAGCTTCGGTTCCAGCCGGTGACGGCAGTTCACCGCCATCCTGAACGTCGTCGTTTTAGAATCTGGGAATTTTCTTGCGCGCGTCACTCCCCGCCATAACAACGCACATAAAGACTGAAACGAAGAAATCTCCGGTACCGGTTCTGCTTTTGTGACGACGGCGTTTCGAATCCAATTACCGATTAACGCCGTCACCTTGTCGTCGGAAAGCTTAATTGGATCATTACTCTGTTTCCCCATTACTTCAGCAGCGTTAATTTCTCCATAAGAATTTATTTTTTTCCGATTGTTTGTTCTGTCTTTTAGTTTCAAAATCGATTCTCTGGTAAAACTAAAAACCCTTTCACAGAGTGGTGCAAACTCATCAAACGTGACTTTTAATCCATCGGCAGGGACTTTTAAAACCGCCGGAGAAATCAACACCGATTCACGGGTAAAACAAGGTTGTTTTGTGATCAATTTCACTCCTCTACAAACCTCTGCAAAAGTATTAATAAAATTCCACAAGGAAGTTCCATCGACAACCGCGTGATTAACGGAAAACCCAATAAAAACACCGTCCTGAAGCTCCGTGACCTGAACAGCCAAAAGCGGATTAAAATGGCCATCGTGGCTAACCATTCTGTCAAAGGCGAAAAAGCCTTTGACGGAATCGGGAACATGAAGTGGGGAAACGATATCAGTAACAGAGATATGAGTAGCATTGGCGTGAAGGAATTGAACACCGGCGTCGTTACAGGTGATATAGACGTAGCCATTGGCGTCAGTGATTAGACGGCCGGCGAGAGGTGGGAAATGAGTTAGAACTCTGGAGAGACCTTCTCGAAGAAGGAAGAGAAGATCGGAGATGACTATTGGAGGGCGAAGGAAGAGGTTGCCCTTCTGGATATAGTGGCAAGAAAGCATGGGAAGATCGGAAGCTGAGAGCTTGAGGTCAGGAAGGGTGGATTGTGTTGCCGGAAATACAGTTGATTTGGAGATGATTTGAATGAGTGAGTGAGAAACTGCCATTGGTGACTCACAAGGCATTGTTGGAGTTGTTTTTGTGGGAGAGAGAGAGAGATGGATGTGAGTGAGGATGAGGAGTGTGAGGAATTGTAAGGCGGTAGAAAGGGTATAAATAGGGAGGATGGGTTCATGGTTCATGAACATGGTGGAGCTGCCATTAACATTTAACAAAGTTGATTCTGGTTGGAGTTGACCATGAAGGAAGCAGCAAAACTGAAAAAAAAAAATAATAATAAATAATAATAATAATAATAATAATTCCGGCTGGCTGTCACGTGTCCATCTCAACATTTCCTAGTAACTCCAATAAAATTAACTCCCCCTACATTTATTTTCTAACTATAATCAAATAATCAATTAATCAATCGCTTAAATACCATTAAATGTCAAAGGAATATTACTAAACCAGGCGAATGTCCGCGCGTTGCGCAGAAACACCTATATAGTCGAAGTCTTTACAAATATATGATTTTTTAAATATAACAATAACGTTGTTGTTAAATTTAATATAATAATTTGTATATACTAAATTGATATAATATATTGATTATTTTGAATTATATGATAATATATACATTTATTATAACTTCATAATCTCAATCGTTTGAATGAATTCTACCCGCGAGTTACACATGAATAAAATTAAATATAATATATGATTTGATGTTATTTATAATTGTTTTTATTGTTAATTAATTTTTTAAAACTTATTTGCTTAATGTTTAATTTCTATCATTATAATTATTTAAAACATCAAACATTGTTTTTTTTATTTTAAAGCTAACAATATAATCATTTATATAGAGTTATTTTTAACTATTGTTATTGTAAGTTATTTTAAGCTATTTATTTGAAAACTTTTAACGATTATAAAAATATATTTAAGAAATATTTTAGTTAAATTGAAATTACAATTTAGTTTTTGCTTTTATCATTACAATTTATCACTTTTAACTATTTATAAAATATTCTTTAGTTTTTTTAAATGGAACTGAAATTTATATTTGAGTTGACATTTTAATGCACAGAAACATCTATATAGTTGAAGTCTTTACAAATATATATATTTTAAAATATAACACTAACGTTGTTGTTAAATTTGATATAATAATTCGTATATTAATTTGATATAATATATTAATTATTTTGAATTATATGATAATATATAAATCTATTATAACGTCATAATCTCAATCGTTTGAATGACTTCTACTTGCGAGTTACACATCAATAAAATTAAATATTATATATGGTTTAATATTATTTATAGTTGTTATTTTTAACTAATTTTTTAAAATTTATTTGTTTAATGTTTTAATTTCTATTATTATAATTATTTAAAACATCAAACATTATTTTTTGATTTTAAAGGTAACAATATAATCATTTATATAGAGTTATTTTTAACTATTGTTATTATAAGTTATTTTAAGCTACTTATTTGAAATTTTTTAACGATTATATAAATATATTTAGGAAATATTTTAGTTAAACTAATATTACAATTTAGTTTTTGCATTTATCACTTTTAACTATTTACAAAATATTATTTGGTTTTTTTTGTGGAACTGAAATTTATATTTAAGTTGACCTTGTAATGTTATATTTAAATTAATAATTTAAGTATTTTGTCCAAACTGTTCAAAAGTTATAGCTTTAAACTGATAATGGTTTACATGCAACAACATTTTAAATCTAATAAATTAAGTATAATATGTTAAAATTTAAAGTCATAACTTTATAAATAGAAGTAAAGATATTATTTTAAAATTGAAATTTAGTCTATTTATGATTACACTTTAGGTTTGATATTTATTTAACCTTATTAACCAACTTACAATCATTATTAGAAAGACACTACAATTTATCACTTTTAACTATTTATAAAATAATCTTTGGGTTGTTTAAGTTAAATAAAATTTATATTTAAGTTGAGCCTATAATGTTATATTTTAATTAATAATTTAAGTATTTTATACAAATTGTTCAAAAATTATACCTTTAAAATGATAATGGTTTACATCTAACAATATATTAAAACTAATAAATTAAGTATAATATGTTAAAAGTTAAAAAAACATAATTTTATAAGTAGAATTAAATATACTATTTTAATATTGAAATTTAGTTTATATAGGAATACACTTTAGATTTGATATTTATTTAACCTAATTACCAAATTATAATTATTATTATAAAGAAATTGAAAAGTCATGGGAGTTTCAAATGAATGTGGTGAAAAGAAAAAAGAATGGGAGTTTCAAATGCATGAGATGTAAGAAAAAATGATAGCTTTATAAGTATGTATGATTAAGAGGAAGAAGAAGAAAATTGTTATTTCGTAATATTTCTTTTTTTTTTTTTAATTTGTGATAATTTCTTTTTTATATTTTGTACTTTACTATGGGAATTGGTTTTTTCACTTGTTATTTTTATTCATCCACTTCAAAATTAATACATGGACAATTATACTATAACCCATTTTAAGTTTAATTTATGATATCGAAGAAATCAAAGTTTTTGAATTAATCTCGATCTCTCGATTCTCAAAAAACTATCACAACCAACATGTGCTTATAACGAAGTGTTGCCCTCTATGGAAAGAGACACTTTTTTGGGTATATCCAACATGAAATCATCGCATTTCACCATATCTAATTGAAAATGGATGAAAACATATTGAATCAGATGTTTTTAGAATCTAAGTTTTAAGATGACAATCAAAATCGAACCCATTTATTTGCGACAATTGTACACCAAGGTATGAGCGAGATAGAGAGAGGAGGGGGGGGGGGGGGGTCTGGTGTAGAGACAGTTTGATCATATACAGGTCGTGCCCTCCATTATATATGAAGGTCCTGCGTTGAAGCTCCTGTTTGAATAGCTCAAACAACATCTAGTCCGATTTGATTCCAATGTTCTCGTACTAAAATACAAAATCAAGAATTGGAGACTCCATAATGATCCAAGTTTCAATCAAAGATTTAAATCCATATGCAATTGAATATTGCACTTTACATATGCATCATCAGTGAAGAAATGGAAACATTGGTTTGGTGGGATATGTATCAGCTGAAGATTGATTCAACTTCACATAGAATTGAGGGACTATTCATCTTTCACCTCTCACATTTGTGTTTTCATATTGCTCAATAGCTACATTAACCGGATCGATATCGGCTTCGTATACGTTGTTTATAATAAAGTTGTAAATTCCATTAAACTCAGAACATTTGACCTTCATATCTCACCACTTCATGTAACAAAGTAAATTTCATACCAAAATTTTTCATTTTCAAACACAATTAAACACATGTCATATTTCTCAAAAATCTCAATGTCAACATCAACACATTTTTTTCAAAAATTGTTTATCACAGTTCCAGAATCCTCTAACAACATATCTCCAATGCGAGTGTGTGTACAATCAAGCCGAGGCATTCCCGCGATCTCTTGGGAGTACCTGAAACACATAACACATAACGCGGTAAGCAGGAAGTTTAGTGAGTTCCCTAAAATACCACATATATCGCCTTAGCCACTCGAGGCTAACTCAATATGATCCTCCGGTCATTGTGTTCCAGTGGAGACCCTTCGGTCCCACAACTTGGGTGGACCCTCCGGTCCTAACTCAGTAAGCTCATAAATATAATACTCAACATAAATCACAATGACATAATGCAGAATATTGCAATACACAGATAAGCACATAAGACACCTCAGTCACACAAAGATACCACTCATGGTAAGTATAGTGAGAAGAATCACCTCGTAAAGCTAGTGAATAAAAGTCTCGTACTCGGAAATCTCGAACTAGCATCCACCTAACACATTGGATAGTCATCTCTAATTAATACTCTATTCATACTCAAATATCCCAAAGGTTGTTCTCTTTTTCTCTCTAACTCTTGGAATGGGTAAAAGACCATTTTACCCCTCCATGGTCTCCATTACTCATGTTGACTAAACCCTAAACTCAATAGAAGTCAAACTCGAGTCAACAATCTAGGTTTGACCTGACTCGCCGAGTGCACTCATGTGACTCGTCGAGTCCACTCGTTCCCCAGAAGTCTTCGCGAAGGTCCAGCTCGTCGAGTTAACCCCTAACTCGTCGAGCTACAACATGGCCAGCTCATCGAGACAACCCTAACTGACTCGTCGAGTCGGCTCATCGACTCGGCGAGTCCATTCAGACCCAAATCATAATTAGATGATTTCAAGGCAGAAAACCTCCTCACACTCTAGATTTATGCTCTCAAGGCTCGTTTATCACGTAAAGCCACGAGCTTTACGTTCATGCATGGCACTTAGGGCTTGAAATGCCAAGAACATGCTCTATTAAGGGTTTTTCACTCAAGGCTCTATTATGGCTGAATAAAGCAGGGACCTTTGGACTCTAGTGACCTCACAAGGTCCAGATCTGAAGTCCAAATCTCTATATGTGCTTAATACACTCAAAGCCCCAATATTAGATAGAAAAGAAGCCCTAAACTCTAATAACATGAGATCTACCCAAACTAATGAGAAAGGTATAAACTTTATACATTTTACAGAAGCTCTTGGATGAATAACAACAGATCTAACAGCCTCCTCTTGATCCTTGCTTGAAATCCTTCTCTTCTCTTCCAAAGATGCACCAAGATACTCAATATTAGCTCAATACTCTCTCTATAAGCTCAAAGGCGATTGGGGTTTCTCTCAGTGAAGGTAAGCAACTGATGAGCCGCAAATGAGGCTATAAGTGCCCTTAAATAGGCCCCAAACCCAGGGATTTAGGGTTTCTCTTCACAGCGTCTACTCGGCGAGTCGACTCCCCGACTCGTCGAGTAGATCATTAATCCTACGTGACACAATGTGACTCTACTCGACGAGTTGTAGCACCAACTCGTCAAGTTGCTCAATAATCCTTAAAAATAAATAAATAAACCACATACATGGAAGTCCGGATGTTACACTTCAAACATATTTCATCAAAATTTTGAATTGCACAACCCACTAAACCATGGAAAACACTTTCAACATTTCTCCAAAAAGAACCCGAAGTTTGACTAGCGCCTTCTTCCGAAACCGTCACCCATGCTTGTGCTAATTTCTCTTCTTCTTCTTCTGACCATTTCTTATTTTTGGAAGACATGGTTTTTAAAGGACCAAACAACAAAAATGTATGATGACTAAAGGGAGAAGAAATGTGTGAAAATTAAGAAAATGAGTGGTAATATTTATAGGTAAATATTGAAGGAAGATAAATAAATTGAAAGTAGTCGTTAAGAAGGAAGGAGGTCAAACGAGATTTAAGGCAAAAAATGAATTGATTGGCCGTTTGAAATCGTTCTCCGAAGCATGAAGGGCCACGACCACAACCCACCACGAACCACCGGGATGGTGTGCACAATCGTGGTTCGTGGCCACCTAGACAACGACCCACTAATTCATGGCCACCATACCGGATGGTAACGCCAAAGGAGGAAGGCTTTCGTTGTGGTAATCGTCATTTGGAAACATATCAGTTTGGATTTTTCTCTCTTAAATATCAAAAATTAAGAATAAATAGGTGAAAGGGTATAAATGTTCATACGTTAACTTTTCTGTGGGTGAATAAATAAAACCCGTGGGAAAATCACCTCCCTTTATTTATATACCGAAAATGGTCTCAAAACAACATTCATTTGATTGCAAAACAGATTTTCATATTATATAGAAAAAATCTTTACTATCTAGGTTCCACAAACGTTACGGTTATTTCATTCTTGGTATCAAACCTAATAATACTCTACAGTACTACAATTACCAAATATAAATAACGCACACATTTTAATAAAAATACACATAAAGATAAAGAATTACCCAATTATTGTTTGGTATCAAAACTTTTAATAATCAACTTATTAAATTTTCTTATATTATAAAAAAATAAAATTTATTTTTCAATGTACTTTATTATATTAAATGCACCTAACATATACTACAATTGATTTAATTAATGAAAATACACCTAATCAAAATTTTCCAACATATATCACAAAATAAAGAAAAACAAAAAAAAAAATTGAATCAAATAACATATATCAGTCTATTTTCTTAAACCAGTTTGCTATCATCATACTATTCATACAAGAAGAACATTAATTTGTGGTGTTTATTTGCTTGTTGAATAAATTCATACATTCTTTTGTGGTTTTGTGGTTAATATGGTTGAAGATCTAAGGTATTTTTCATCTCTACTTTATTATTTATTTACTATGTTTAATATTTATCTCCATATAACCCAACAATTTATTCATAGTGGTAGGAAAATTCAAGTTGCTTTGTGTGATGATTTTGCATTGAAGTTGAACACCTATATATCGGTACATCAAAATGATAATGCCTCCGTTATCATCATCCTACGTATAACAAAGTTCAAGACTTTGAGGTGGTAAGAATATTTTTATTTTAGATGTCAATGTCATTACATTAATTTTTTTAATAAGATAAATTAATTTATTAGTTTAATTTTTATTTCCAAGCCAACCTCAAGTCGTTAACTGTTTGTTTGGGTCGAGATTGCATATAAATGATGATATGTCTTACATTTCAGAATTAAAAAAAAAAAAAACGAATGTCTTCTATAAATAAATAATAGCTTAATGTTTTGTATTTCATTATTCTTAAACATTAATTATTTATATTGTTTAATTCTTTTTCTTCTTATATGTAGTATTGTTGATATGGATTTGAATGTTGAGTCTTCCATTAATATTTAACAACTTAATACCGATACCGTTGTGGCCAAGGCAAAAAATTACTACCTCCGTTTTTCTATAAAAAACATTGATGATATTCCTGATTACAATGAGGTATACTTTACAATATTAATATTTTTCCATTAGTTTTAAAATTTATTCTGCATAACACGACGAATATATATATAAGAAATTAGTTTTTATATATTCTTTTTACAAATTTTGAACCAAGAAATAGGTTTGTCCATCATTGTTACTATCATTGGTTTTGATTTAGCCGAAGGCTGATATTCATTTTATTGTCATGAAGTAAGAATGATGATGATAGTAATGTTGAACAATTTACTTGTGATGGTTGCGGTGGAGTTTCTGATGTTTACGGCAAATAATTTTACATATGTAAGCTTATTGTGACATTAATATTTATTAGACTGTTTCCATATTTATTTTGGTGTCCATTAAATTGTTATTTATAATTTGTAGGGTGAGGGTCGTAATTCATGTTTAAGATGAAATTGGGTCAGCATCATTTGTATTTTTGACCGGTCATGTTAAAGATGTTATTCACCGCAGTAATCAGTGGTTGATGGAAAAGATATCAAAGGTAGCGTTAATATTTTTTTTTTGTATATTCAATATTGGAAACATTAACTATCGATTTTTTTACGTACTTAGCGATTATTTCTTTTAGTTTGTATACACGACAAGTCAATTGTATATTGTTACTACATTTTATTTTCATTGGGTTGTATTAACGGTCAAAATGTCTTATTATATTTTTCTTTAGGATCAAGGACGTCAAAATATCTAATGAGTTCAATAGCTTTCTAAATAGAAAGTTTGTTTTTAAAGTTCAGATTTCAAAGTTTAATCTCCAGAACATTAATCTCACCTACATTGTTCATAAGATGAGTGGTGATGAAGGTGTAGTTGGTGCGGTTTTCAAACGTTCATCTGCATATGAACAAGATAGTATTCATTCTGATGGTACTCCTATTAACAAGTGTCTTAAGGTAAAACGCCACTACATATAAGTTTGAATTTAAACATTGGTAATAAAAATATTTTGTTAACATTTTGTTATATTAATTTTTTACAGGATAAGAGTGTTTCAGTTGATGGTGACAATATTGATGTTATTGATCTTGATGCAGTCACACTAACAACTACTTCCGTCAAGCGGCCTATTGAGATTTTTACCACCACCGAATCTTTTGAATGGTCTTCTTCTAAAGATGGTGTTGTTGCTCCTATATTGAAAATCTCAAAAATGGAAAAGTTGGAATAAGTTTAACCCATTCATCATTATTTGGCATTTTACTTTAAATACTTTTGTTGAGAGTTTGAATTTGTTTGCTTATGGATTTGTTTGACAAGTAATTTTTTTGGTTTTGAATCTTATGTTTCTTTTCATTTAGTTTAAACACGACGGTGTTCGTGTTGTTTTAGACAATTTCATATTTATAATGACTTATTCATATGACTATTAAGTGTTACATGTCGTGCTTCTTATAAAGTGAATACAAAGCGGATTGTAGTTTCTATTTTGTTTTAACAGATTTAGTTAATAGCAATATACTTAGACTTTAATCTTTAATTTTTTGAATCTGTGCATTTATATTTTCTATTTTACAGGGATCATTTATGTAATTATTATTATTAGAATGTTATTAACAGAACTAAGGACCATTTTTTTTAATTTCAATTTACGTGCCCATTTTTTAAATAATAATGTTATTGTGTGTTTGTTTATGTTTTTTGCTAATCATCTGATTCAATAAATTACCATTTTTAAACAATTTAGTTTACATGGACCATTTTTGTAATTGTTATATAGTAGTTTAAAGGGACCATTTTAAACCTTGATGGAATTTGACAAAATAACATCCTACTTTCAATTGTTCTTCAAAGTGATTTGACCATTACCCCTTTATAACAGTGTACTTCTAAATCATAAACACAATCATATTTTGTTTTTGAAGAAGGTGGAATGACACATAACAGTGATAATGAAATTGTCTTTGATAGTCTTGTTGGCATTGTTGCGTCGAAGGAAACATGTAATATTTGTGTTCAGGTAGTCATGCTTTGGAAGCAGACTTAGGGCCCGTTTGTTTATGTCTGACCGGGACCGAGTCAACGATTTGGGTTGACTCGGTTAGACAATATGTGTTTGATAAGGTAGTTTTCTCATTCAGAAACAACTGGCTCAAATGATTCTCGGTCAGATCTTGAGGCGCTGCTGACTCAAAAAAATTACCTCCCTTCCCTCTTGTTTCTTTATTACCATCATGACCTAACAGTGAGACAACAAAGAAATTGGCTGCCATCGCACAAATTGGCCGCCATCGCACAACTCAGGAGATCATCGTCGTCCCTTCCAGTCCGACTATCGGCCAAAAGACTTCCCTCCGTTCCAGCTCTGACGAGAAACACATCAAAACAGGTTCGATTCTCGGTTTTTTTCGTGTGATATGCGTAGAATGTGATTATTCTTGTTGGTATGCGTAGAATGTGATTGAAGGGATTATCCACATGGTGTTTTTAGAAGATTTTTGTGTTTGTTGTGTTAAATGTGTTTAATGTCTGGATGTTTTTACCTTATTATGTTGAAACAATCAATCTTTAAAAGGAGAATGTTGCTTCTTTGCTGAATAGAATACGCTGGAAGGTTGTGATTGTTGTTCAACATTAATTTATTTGTTCTTTGTGTTTGTTTAACATTAAACTCTTCAATAAATTGTCAAAGTTCTAACTAGTTAATTTTAGAATCAAAATTCATCCCAAACAATTGTTTTACAATCCCTAAATAATTTTAGTTCTACATGTCTTTTACAATGGTTTAATGTTATAATGACAAATTTCCCTCAACTTTGACTTCAAAAGCAATTCATTTGATTCTAAAAGGTCAAACATTGACTCTTTCACATGTTGTTGTAATGTTATGTAATGTTATGAAATCTGAAACTATTTGTTTAAATGTTATGAAATTAGAATCATTATTTGCTCAAATTTATGAAATCTAAAACTTGGTTGTGTATAAGCTATAAAATCAAAAATCAGATTTTTTTTGTTTATAAGATATGGAATATGAAAGGTATGATGACAATATTGGTTTGGAACAAAATTTGAAATCTTTTTTTGTGTTCAAGCTATGTTGGTAATGTTGTGATTTTTTTGTTTATAAGCTATGAAAGTTGGAATTTTTTTTAATGTTAAGATTTTCTTGATCTTAATAAAACTTATGATAAATTACTTTAAATACTAATATTTTAGGACGTTGGTTTGGAACGAAAGTGAGGACAAAACTTTTCTTGATGCATGTATCCATGAACTAACCACTAATGGTCGTGAGGGTTCTGGGCTTAAGGCTAGTTCATGGAAGCTAGTACGCGTAAAATTTATGAACGAACACTGTAAAGAGGTTGATCAGAAGCAAATGAGAAACCACTTTGACTACTACAAATCAAAGTATGTTGCTTGGGTGAAACTAAAAAACAAAACCGACAATATATATGAACCTATAAAAAATAAATTTAATCTGACAGATGAACAATTAAAGGAAGAGGGAAAGGTAATATTTTTATAACAAATACTATTATAATTTTTTTTATAAAAAATACTAATATTTATAAAAATTGTAAACAATTGAACAAGTTATGTTGTCATTGAAAACTAAACCCCTGCTGTTTCCTGATCTTTGCACCCAACTATTTGAAGGGTCGACCTCAACTGACTTTCAAAGTTGGGGGACATCTTCTACACTCCCTCGTCCTGTAGAAGAGTTTAGTGCCCATGATTTTGATGATGATGTTCCAATGGAAACCTCAACACAACACGTAGGTGCAAGTGAAGAATCTTCGGGGCGTTCAAAAAATACGAAAGTTGGTGGAAACAAAAGAGTTGGTGGAAAAAAGAGAGATGCAAGGGCATTAGAAGTTGAAGAGGAGATTCTCAAGGTTGCAAGGTCGTTAGTGGAAAAAATGAAAGAATTGAAAAAAGTGAAATGGATAAGGATGTTGATGCGTGTATGGAGAAATTAAACAAAATGGAATGGGGAGAAGAAGATGAAAGACACAAGACCGCTCTTTTGCTATTTGGTGAAAGTGCTGATGTTAGAAAAGTTTGGTTATGAATTTCACATACTAGTTGTGAGTCGTGGGTGATGGGTGCGGGTAGGAAGTATGGTTACCTTTGATGGGTGCGGGTAGAAAAGTTTGGTTATTAGTTTTTTGTTGCATGACTTTTGGATCCTATGTTTGATACTTTTTTGGATGTTACTTTGGATGATGTTATTTGCATGACTTTTGGTTGTTATTGGATATTGAATATGACTTTTGTTATTTACTAGTTTTTTGTTTTATGACTTTTGGATGTTATTGGATATTAAATATGACTTTTGGTGCATGATTTTTTTTTACTTTAACATGTTACCTAATTGTTTGTAACAGGTCAAGTATGGTTTCTTATGGTTAAGTTGTAGCTTTTCTTTTACTTGTGTTTTATTGGTTGAGGTCAAACCGACGCAGACTAATCAGAATTCATAGAATTAGAGATAACGATTCAAGCGAGTATGTGTATACGCAAGATTTGATGTACAGAGACCCTACACAATGTTACGATATGATGTGTCTTACACAAGAGGCATTTTCTTTATTATGCAACCATTTTACCCAAAAAAATTGGTTGCAAGCTAGTAGGACAATAAGCATTGAAGAGAAGATGGCTATATTCTTACATGTTATAGGACATAATGAACGTTTTCGCGCGGTTAAGGGAAGATTTCATCACTTCACGCAAACAATTCATCAATGTTTTCATGAGGTCCTAACTGAAATGATGTGTTTTGCAAAAGAAATTATAGTACCAACAACTCCTAATCCAACAAGACATAACTCGGAACGACATAGACGGTTAAAAAATATTTTTTCCGGAGCAATAGGTGCATTAGATGGAACTCTTGTACATGCGGTTGTACCCGTTGATCAACAAACTCGTTATAGGGGACGAGGAAAAGGAGAATGTTTTCAAAATGTTATAGGAATTTGCGATTTTGATATGATATTCACCTTTGTTTGGGTTGGATGGGAGGGTATAACACATGATTCAAGAGTTTTGAAAGAAATTGCATTCAATTCGACTTCTAGATTTCCATTTCCTCCACCAGGTTTGTAATATTTATATAACTTTTATTATCTATCTCTTTATATAATATGTGTCACGTTCATTTGCAGATAAGTATTACCTTTGTGATGCCGCATATATAAACACACGTGGGTTTATGGCTCCATACCGCAATATTAGGTATTGGTTAGCCGATTTTAGAAGAGGCAGACCTTTAACTAGAGAAGAAAGGTTCAACTATGCTCATGCAAAACTTAGAAATGTTATTGAGCATGCTTATGGTGTTTTGAAGGCGAGATTCCCAATCTTAAAACAAATGGTTCCTTATCCTTTTACAGTGCAAAGAGACATTGTCATTGCTTGTGTCGCGATCTATAATTTTATAAGGAAATACAATATAGAAGATGACTTGTTTAGAAATTTTGAGGAGGACACTATGGTCACTCCTGACGTCCAAGGTGGGGGAATTGATAGAGAAAACATAAAAGGCATAGAATGGGGTCCAGAAGCCGTTGAATATATGTGTGTTTTGCGTGATCAGATTGCAAATCAACTACTTTCACCTACTTTACGTTAAATTATTATGTTATTTTAAATTTTATTATATTTTTATTTGGATATTAAATGATTTATGTTTAATTTACATTTTGTATGACATTTTTTATTTGTGTGTAATTCACATTTTGTATGACAATATGTATGTTTTTATAATTATTCAACAACTTAATCTGTCACTATATATAACAGAAGGGTAAAATAGTCATTTTTCATCACTCAGCACATTCAGTCAGATGTATAATCAAAGTATCAAACAACAACATTTCTTACTCTGTCAGGATTTCTTACCCAGACAGACATTTCCTAGTCAGCCCTTTCTCAGTCAGCAACTATCAAACGGGGCCTTAGAAAATCAACCCAAACATGGTGAGCAACTTGGACATGATTTTAGTGGACCAACAGGTAAGAATTTTACTAAACTAAAACAAACTAATACTTTAATTTATTATTTTAATTTTTATTTCCAGACCAACCTCAATTCGACAACTATTTGGTTGGGTCGATATTGCATATCAATGATGATTTGTCTTAGATTTTAGATATCAAAAAAACGTATGTCTTCTATCAATAAATAATAGTTTAATGTTTTATATTTTTGTCATCCCTTGCATGAAGACTGTTATAGTTACTTCAACAACTCTATTTACTAGAGGTGTTGGCAAAACTGTTATTTCCATATGTTAGTCAAATGGACATTTGCTTACTTTTGATTTATTATCATATCACATTAGACAAAGTGACAAACCTCAATATTACAGATGCACTCATTAAAATTAATAAGGTATAAGTTTTGTTTAGACTATTATACTGATTATTTAAAATTAATATATACTTTTAGTTTAAAATTTGATATACATTATGTATGTTAGGAAATTAAATATAAATATGTCGTATAGAACATAATATAATCTTAAGACTCGTTTATAGGTTAAAATCTATGTAGTACACATGTTGATAACATAAATGAGCAAAAATAACAACATACTTTTAAAGTATGTTGCTATAAATGATAGAAATGGTTCATGTTACTATTTTTTGTTAATATTTTTTTATATATGAATTTAAATTTCATAGCCTCTCTCCTAGGTTTTTCTTGATATTCAAAGTTAGTTGCTATCAATAGACAAAACATGCATCCTTTCTAGGTTGCATGTGAACTTAAGGGTTTAAGTGTTTTTTCGCCACATGTAATTTTTGTTTATAACCTAGAAAACTCATCAGTGGTATCAGAGCCATAAGTTTTCTATTTGATTGTACACTAAAATGAATTGATCAAAAGAAGTATAAGGGATTAGGATTACATTTGAATTATTTAAATTAATTGTTTAATTGGTAAATAATTATTTAATCCATGAAATTAAATTATTTAATTGAGAAATATTATGATTTAAATTTATTTAACTAGCAAAGAACACGAGGCTACGCCGCTTTTGGAGTAATATGGGAAAAATCAGCAAACATTAAAAGATATGTGCTGAAATTGTAAATCACCACAAATAGGGAAGAAATTCGACAGCTCTAAAATTAGATGTCAAAAGTGTACAACCAAAAGAAGGGTCACTGGTGGAAAAAAGCCAAAAATTTTGTGGCAATAATGTTAAAGTTGTCAAACTTGGGAAAATATGGTGGCAAAATTCTAAATGAGGTTTTTTGTGTTTTTATTTCAAAATGTAAATTTTTTTACTACAAGGACGAAAATTGTCAAATTCATTACAGATTTGTGGCAAAAACACCAAAATGTAAAACTTTTGACTGCAAGGACTCAAAGTGTCAAAGTCACTGATGATTTGTGGCAAAAACCTAAAGACACAAAAACTTAATCAAAACGCAAAAATGTAAAAGTTTTGACTTTATGGACGAAAAGTGTCAAATTCAGAAAACATTTGTGGCAAAAACAAAAAGCCTAAAAAACCGTTCCTCAGCTCCTTTAGATTATATATATATATATATATATATATATATATATATATATATATATATATATATATATATATATATATATATATATATATGAGTAGGATCAAATGAAAACACTAAAAAAGTTGAGAATGTGAGAACAAAGTATATTCATTAGCGATTCCATGTATTCATTTGTGGAGAAATGATAAATTTTTACATATTTAATTTCAATTGAAGAGAAAAAACATATTCATGTTGTTTGTGCGTAAAAATTATCATTTATCCACAAATGAATACATGGAATCACGAATGAATATACTTGTTCTCGCGTTCTCAACCTTTTAGGTGTTCTAATTTGATCATTTCCCTATATATATATATATATATATATATATATATATATATATATATATATATATATATATATATATATATATATATATATAATATTATTTTTTTAACTAAGATAAAAGATTAAATAATCATTTAGGTTAAAATTAATTATTATTAATTGTTTAATTCGAACAAATTAATTTTAAGCCCTCGTATTTTAAAAACTTTTAAAATACACCTTATACGATATATATGATTAAAAGTTTAATATATTATATGTATAAGATAAGTCATTCAAATCGCTAGTACACCTCATTCACAAAGTCATATACTAAGGGGGGGGGGGTGTTAAGGAAGCGGCCTATAAAATGATCGTTGAATGAGTGTGTATTATAACCCAACGCTCCTTTGTATAGTGGATGGTCGTTAGCCGAACGAATTTGATAGTACATAACCTCTTAAAAGTGTGATAATATAAAGTAACTAAACCTTATATAAATCTCACTCTAGTTACTTTTAGGAAAAATATGAAATTGTATGCTATTCCATGAAAACGCACATTGTTTCCTTATGAGTCGTTAGTGGAACGTGTGTGGTTAACCAACACGCTAATTTGGGACTATAAATGTGAAATAGTGAAACAACTCATGTTTATGATTGTTGATGGAGTGTGTGTGGTTAACCGCCACATTAATGCGAGATCATAAATCGATTGATGGTGTTTGAGTGGGTTTGCATGGTTATTCACATCTTTATTGTGATCCTCGGCATCCTAGTCACAATTGGTAAGAGCATAATCGAGATTAAACATGCTATTGATAAGATTCAATGAATCTCAAAAGATCTAGGAATTTCAAGTGATTGAAATTGGTGAGATGACTCTACCTACCTAAAATACATTTGAATTTAATTACAACATCCCTCTTCAAAGGTCGAATCAAAAATATGGATCTTAGCCTTAACTTTAATTATGGATTAATAATTAAGGATTAAAATCAACTAACTTGAATTCTCTCTTCACTCAATATTAGATGTCAAATCAAGATAATAATGGTCTTCTTCGTTCTTATGGAAATGGTTTTCCTCAATCTTCTGGAGATGATCTTCCACCTTTAAGCCAATGTGAAAATGTATTCGCTTCCTTAGGAAATTGTGGAACTAGACATCGTCTCTCTTCAACTCTTCCACCTCCTCCTCCTCCTTTGACTCTTCCAACTTCACGAGTTAAAAGATATGAAACAACTCAACCCTTTTGGCATGTAAACATGAATATGGAAATTATATGTGTGCGCACATTCTAAAAATGAAGTCGTACATTAACAAATTGGATAGGATGAGTGTCGTATTTCCAAGGGAGCAAACTATTGGATAGAAAAGCTTAAGAACACATCTGAAGCATAGATGCTTATAGGTTCTGATTCCAAGGCTTCCATGGATATTAGCAATGCTGACATTGGTGATCCATAAAAGATTTCTCTTCCCAATGGAATGGGGTCGTCTAAGGTCAAACTGTTTGAACGTATGGTTAAGTGAAAGGCTTGTTCTGGGATCGTTCCATGTGTTACACCTAAAGATTCCATTTGTGTCTACTGCCAATTGAAGGAACACTGGTTGCGAAGCTGCCAAAAGTACCTGAATGATCTCAGAGATGGTAAAGTCAATTCGTATGACTCTACTTCTGGTACATCCATTATCTAACTCCATTGTTTTATAAGTTCCTATTCTTAGACTCTTAATACATAATGTGATGATCACATTTTGATGGTATTGAAGGATCTAAAAGGAAGAAGGAAGCTTAAGTGAAGTGAGCTAAATCTAATCATGGGACATGGACTTTGGTCAGATGGTTCGATGGTCAGAATTTGGATCTACTGCTAGCGAGTTAGGATAATTTAATAGATTGCTATTACTCTTTAGAAATGTCTAGAAATACATTTTTCATTTTATGCATTATAAGGACAAGTTCCAATTTTCTTTTTATCAATAAAATGAAGTTTTTGTTTACATAATTGCCTTATCTTATTTCCATGCAATGGCATTGATGAAAGTGTTGGTTATGTTTCTAATAATAGCAATATTAATTGTGGATTTGATTCTTATGATATCTCTTGTGTTAATATCATAATTAACCAAGTGAAAGGAAATCTTATCAGAAACTAGACTGATAATTCAAATCGTACAATTCGAATTGTATTGTATATGAGATTCTTGTTCAATGGAAAATTATGACTCAAATCATTGTTCACATGTTTATGTGAGGAAAGTGAAGGACTAACGGATGTAATACATGTTGATATGCACTCTTCAGATCCACCAAGAGGGATGATAACTCTATTTGTCATGATTTACTGACGTTTCAATAAATATGGTTTTGCTTATAAGAATAAACAGAATTCTAATACTTTTGAAAAGTTCAAAGAGTAGTTGAACATATAGAAGAATCTGTCAGGCAGAAAGATAAAAGATTCTCCAAACTGAAAAGAAAGGAGAATGCTTTAGTATCATATTTTATGATCGTCTTAGTAATTGTGGAATTGTATCAAAATAAATCCTCCAAGAACATCTTAGTGAAATTGTGTAACTAAGAATAGGAATCGAACATTGTTACAAATGGTTCGATCATAAAATCAGTAATACTTTGTTCCCAATCAAAGTTTTAGAGCCATGTTCTAGTAACAATGAATCATAGCTTGAAACTCATTCCAAAAAACTAAGAAGGATAACAATACCTCGTAAAATGTGGAGTAGTAATTTTTTCTTACTCTAGCACATTTGGAATTGGAGTTGTGATGTTTTCGTTGATCGAGAAACAAAAGATAAACTGATACCTATTCTATAAAGTGTTTTCATGTCGGAAATCCGCAAAAACTTTTGAATATTTGTTTTAGATCGTCAAGGAATGTTTCTTGAGAGAAAAAAAAACTCATATGTCAAGAAGTCAGTGGGATTATTATTGATATTGAGAGTTTCAAGAGTCAACCGACAATGATCCTTTTAGTTATCACTAGCACACGACCTAAGGTTGATAGAATGTTGTGTTTTATTCTAATTTCTATGCACTTCCAGTTGAGTTGGAAACCCCTATGAGTTATATGTTTTTCATTTAACTGCAAAAGGCTAAGCACGTTGGTCAGTGAAAGTACATTGATCAATATGGGTAAGTTGCTAACAACATGGAAGCACTGGTGGGATTTTGAGCTGCCATAAGGCAATAAATTTTGATTAAGTAAAGTTCAGTCCATGAAGGAGAACTAAATGTGATTTTGGTTTGTCATAAACCTTGTCTTATGACTGTAGGTTGAAAAATAAAGTTCTACATGGATGGGAACATATGCGCCTTCGAATCTAGGTGACAAAAGGTTTCACCCTAGTTCATGAAAATGATTATGAGGAAACACTTTTCTTGATAGATTTTAAGGATTTAATAAAGATCAACTTGGATATTGGCTGTGTTAATTGCATTCTCAAATTCACAATATGATTACATCATCCCTCTTCATTTTTCGAACTATGAGGAATGACAAGGAATTTTTTAAACTTTCAGGAGATATGTTTATCACGTCTTGAAAGAGGTTGAACACACACAGTATCTAGATAAAATGCATAAGATTAAAAAGCCTAATTAGAGGCTTGACGAAGCATCGTGAAATAGGAATTTGTACTTCCATGAGAAAGTCAAAAGGTCATGATTTCTAGAAGTCCAGTTGATTTCTAAGTACCTTTCAAAGCTAGTTGGAGCATAATTTTTGTGCCTGGTATTACATGTTGACAATACTATCAATAGGGAACAATGTCTCTAATTTGCAAGTTGAAAATTTTGGGAACTGTTACGCTATAGTGGACATAAGAGAGATGGAACTCATACTTCATTACGTATCTAAAGGTTTAGATTGTATAGTTTAATAGAACTTAGTCAAAGGCACATATGAATAGCATGTTGAAATGCTTCAACGTCGGATATTCTATATATGGAAAAGTTATAACAAGAGAGTGAACAAATATTGGACCCTTGTAATATTGAATCGAGTCCTATATGCTTTGGATATAGGATCGATTACATGTGCTATAATATGTGTTTATTCTAATTTTTCAAATGTTATGAGCATTTTGAGAAAAAAGACTAAAATTTTAAGTGACTAGACTTATTAAAAAAACTTTCAAGAACATTATGAGGTTTACTGAAGATTGGTTGCATGTATACAGTTGGAAGCATGGTATTGTTTTGGAAAAACCATAGTGGCATGTTTTGGATCGAGATGATTCTTGGTCATAATTTATGGTCATATGGGAATACGTAAATGATTCCATAATGGGAGATTTGTATATGGAAATGTATCTATAATAAGAGTTGGCTATAAAGTGTACAAGTGAGTTTGAAACTTAAATGTAAGAAAGGTGTTCAACGAATGTACCTTGAATTTGTGACCTCATTACCATGGAATTGTTTCTTGTAACAAAGTTCTAGTGGAATATTTTGTAATATCGGAGACTCTGTCTTTGAGACTTTAGAATCTCGATATCACAATACATTAGTGCATGTAAAGTTGGAATTCCACCACATCTTGGATAGTGATAAGAATTTAGAATCGTGAATTGAGCATCATTGGAATAATGTCTAATCGATCTATTCATAAATGAAGGACCATCGAGAGGCATTGTATGCATGTTCAGGACATGGCATGACTGATGTTATCTAATTCAAGTGGTTAGTTGATTACTTGAAACATTATACAATGAATAAATTCATAATTGCTATGATGATTAAATAACAAATGTTTATTTTTAATCAATGGGTATAATGTCATAGTTAATTAATTTATTATTGTGTTTCACTTTGCATGTTTTACTTCCCTGTATAATTTAAATATTATTCAAAATTCCACAGTCGTTCATACTTTTGGAAGTAAGTAGTGAATTAAGACTGTCATGAATTGGTTGTAGATTGTCGATTGGGGTTAAGACATAGTATTTTGAATTGCTACAATATTCATGAGTACTTTGAAAATAGGGATTTTAAGTATTGGATAAACCCACGCTTAGAGATTACTTCATGGATCTTGTCATGAGTAATTCTAAGACGATAATATTTTCTATTCTTAAAGTAGAGATATATAGTTCATTGTTTATAGATTAGTTATGCATTGGCTTAATCAAATGCATCTCGTAACTGGATGTTATAAAGGGTAATTCCATGTGTGAATTGTATGACTATGTAGTCAAAGTAATTCGTTCCTTTTTCCCTAACAGGAAAAGCGATATCATTAGGCCCCTTGATGATTTGATGTTGACTATATAGTGTTGGGCCCAACCAGGACTAATTGATGTGTTCAATTTGAAGTCCAATCAAGTCTTTACAAATAGGGAAATCGGGAAACATAATTTTGGACAATGAGATTAATTTTGATCCATGTCTTGTGTATATACGATATCTTGAAGAATGAAGGAATAGTTGATCACTTATCTTAGGGCAAAAAGCTGATTTGAATCAGAGTTCGACAGTGGTTTTGGAAAGCACTCTTTGCTGTTTAATTCAAGGTCTATACTTGCAATTGTAGTTATAGACTTATCCAAGTGGGAGACTATTAGATTAAGGTTTCTAAGGCAATAACTAAATTGGTATATTCTTGAATTAGAAACAAAGTCATTTTTGGGTTGCCCTCAAAACTAGTAACTAATTAGAATGATAGTTGGAGATTAGGGATAATTTGTTAGTTTATTGTATGAATAATAAACTAATTGGAAATTAAAATATATGATTTATTAACATATATTATATGATTAAAATGTTAATTGGAAATAGTTATGATTAATTGATTAATTAGAAATGATTTGGATTTAATTCTAAGATTAATTAGCATTAATCATTCAAAGGACTCTTTGGTTTCCATGGGAGTTTCGTTGAGCAAGTATAAATAGGACACCATGGATGCCATATTTTCCACACACCTTTACTTGCTTTCCTAGATTTGAATTCATGCTCTAGTCTCCTCTCTCCTCAAGTCTTCTTGCTACTAGAATTTTGGGTACAAGCCATTAAAGGCATCCATTTCTTTGGTGCTAGCTTTCCAAGATCTAGAAGAAGGATTTCACTTTGATTATTTACAATAAGAATCAAAAGGTATGTAACCCAAATTTTATGTGTGAATTTAGATTTCATAGCCTCTCTCTTAGGGTTTTCTTGATATTCATAGTTAGTTGCTATCAATAGAGAAAACATACATCCTTTCTAGGTTGCATGTGAACTTAAGGGTTTAAGTGTTTTTCCGCCACATGTAATTTTTGTTTATAACCTAGAAAACTCATCAATTAATATATATTTTCACTATTTACTTTCTATAAATTAAGAATATAATGAGCAGTTTGGGAACTTTAAAAGATCGTCCATGATCCTGTTTCCAACTTATTGAATATTCATTTTTGACAAAAAAATAATAATAATAATGAAAACGTCTAAATGGATATTGAAAGGATTAATGAAAGCAATCATTCTCTAACATTTAAACCAATATCAATCGCCGCCTGCAATCTAAATTCAGAGGTTAATGGCTTAAATGCATTAATAAATTGCCACGACTACCAATCCATGTCGTCACCCTATAAAACATATTTCCACTTATTCGATAAACACACACACACAACCATCTACTCCTGAAACACTCCCACCATAAAAAGTCAATAATTTGAATCCATGTTCTACAAACTAATCATCCGCTTCCGCAAATTCATTGAACTCATTCAAGCACTGCAAAGAAAAATTGACGAGGGCACAAGAATGATGTTCGACCTTGACTCTGGCCTGGAACGTCGTCCACACTACCACAACTTCCTCATTGCAAAGAATACCCTCGTGGAGGGGATTTATCAAGACCTCTCTGTCAGGAAAAACCTATCTTCCATTCTAGAGGGCTACCAAAAAAGGATCAAGCACTAATAGTGATGGGTTTTGAGCAAAACATGAATCCTATGGTATACATGCAAACCCTAATAGCTTTTGGATCTAGTTTGTCTAATGAACATGCAATTGAATATCCAAAGCTATAAACCCTAGATCTATCATATAAGAACTGAAATAAGGGTTTAGTAATTACCTTTGATTGTTATATTGCAATAACAATCAATTCCTTGCTTGGATTGGCTTCAAAAGCTTAGTGCCTCAAGTGTCGCACCTCTAATGGAGTCACAAACACCACTAAGCAACTAGATGAAGAAGGAGAAGAGAGGAGGCACCCAAAACCGTCTAGAAACCCTAAGGATTCAGTTACCCACGTTTTTGGGGCCTAAGGGGTCCTTTATATACCTGTGTGGGCTGCTAGGGTTTCAGTCAAAACCCTAATGGACAACTTAAACTCTAAGCAGCCCATGGAACCTTCTGGATAAGGCCATGGACGAAAATATGATGGGCTCCCATCATAATTTCGTTCACCCCTTGTTCCTTTAGCATTCCTTAGCCCAATAACTCAATTATCCAATAATTGAAATCTAGTCCCCTATATTTAATTAATCTCTTTTAGCCATAAAATTAATTATCAATTAATTCTTAACTAATATTAATTAAACAATATGATTTCTCCTTTAATATATTATTCTTATAATATATTAATAAATCAGAATTAAACCTTTCTCTCCTTACTTCATCCTACATATTGCTATGGTGAAGGCAACCCAAAAGGACCATGCTCATAATCTGGTCAAGTACATACCAAAATAGTTATGGACTTAGACACTAATCCAACAGTCTCCCACTTGGATAAGTCTAATAACTATTTTACGTATGACTTCAGAACCTGATCAATAATCGTAGCTTTCAAAAGCCGCTGTCAACTCTGATCTTATCAGATAGCACGTCCTTTAAATAAGGGATCATATATTCCTCCATTCTCAAGATATCATATAGACATAAGACATGAATTTTAATCATTCTCTCTATACTATTTCCCGACTTCCGATTTATGACGACAGACAACAGACTACAATTGAACACATCAACTTAGTCTCGGCTTGGCCAAGCACTTAGATGCCATCACTAAATCATCGAGGGGCCCACAGATATCGCTTTTATCACACTTTGGATAAAAGGAATGGATAAATTTCGACTCAAATGCTCGCTTTTACTCACTCATCAAATCACACACAACAATAAGTTTTATAACACCAAGTTACTGGTGCGTTTACTTATTATCAACGCGCAACCGACCAGCAAGTAGCAACTCACACGTCTCGGTTTCAAGAATATACAATATTATCATCTCACTAATCACTCGTGATAAATCCATGAAGTGATCCAAGTGAGCGTGGGTTTCATCCAATACCCTAAATTTATTAAAGTAATCATGAACTCTGCAGCAAACTTGTGCTATGTCTAAACTCTTCAGACAATCTACAGACCTTTCATGACAGTATTCCTTCATACTTACTTCCAATGTATGACCGACTGTGGAGGTTCGAATAACCCAGTTATTCTGGAAGTCAAAACATGCAAACTGAAACACAACAATAATGCTTAATCCTATATGGCCCCAAACTTGTGGGAGTAAATAAAACACTTTTGTTTAAACACCATATTGATTACTCATTATTCATTGTTTACTGTTTCAGAAAATCAACTTATTACTCAAATTACAACAATAGTTGTCCCATGCACAAAGCATGCACACTATGTTTCCTATGGTCCTTTCTTTATGAAATAGATCAATTGAAAATCTTTTCCAATGATGCTCATTTCACAATTCCCAATCCTTATCATTAGTGTTAGAACACAAGGTTCTTGACACTACTAGAATATGCTAAATTCTAACATTTTATGCAACAATCCTTTCGCAAAGTCATAGCACAAAAGTCACTAAGACTTGGCCAATGAAAGTACTCTATCAGAAATTGTTACAAGACAATTCCATAGACGTGAAGTCTCACATTCAAAGTACATTCCTTTGAACATCCTTCTTGCATAAAATTTTCTAATCTAGACATAGACTCTTAATATCCAACTCCCAATATGGAAACATTTCCATATTTTCCATATGACAACTCATTCTTAATAGAATCTTATCTATTCATAATAATGTCGATATGGTCTATCCAATACCATACTTCCAACTACTCACAAGCAACCAATCCTCAGTGAACTTTGGATCGTCCTTTGATAGTTGTTTAATTATTTTAGTCAAAACCGATTCTAGTCATTTTTCCCTCTTAATGCGCTAGACATTTGAAAATTTTTAGAATGGTCAAATATTATAGCATTTGCAATCGATCCTATACCCGAAGCGTATGGGACACGATGCATAATGTCTTACATACATATATGATACTTTATCAATCTTCTGCCATAATATTTTATGTGTCACGATCTCACAATTCAAAGTATGAAGAGGGATTTCATAATCATAATCGAAATTTAAGAACACACTATGTATCCTTTGACTAAATAATATTAAAATTTCTCAATCTAAGCTTTAGATTTTGAAACGAAGTATAATATTCTCTCCCTTAATTATAGTAAAACAACTTTTCAAACCATGCAACTTTGCGAATTGAATGTTTGTTTTTCTATAATTAATATTTCTAACTTGCAATACTTGTCGTAATAATCATACAAGCATAACACTTATGTTCCCACTATCATGATGATTATTATCATATAAGCATAACACTTATGCTCCCACTAGCTTTGACATGTATTCAGAAAACAACTGAACTTCCAGAAAACAATGCTATTGAATTCCACAAAATTCATATTTCTAATACCAGATGCTTCGATAATCCTTTATCTAAGCTTCTCAAACTTATACACCTTTACCTTAGATAACTCATATGTGTGTCTAAACAATTCAGAACTTATGTTACTAAGTTCCAAATGTTCAAACTAATTGCCAAATCTCACAATTCGAACTATGGAAAGGGATGTCGTAACCATAATCGAATTTGAGAATACAACTTTCACAATTGCTATCTTCTTAAAATACTTCTTAGTGAAAGCATTTCCCCACACTCATTCTCATGAAGGAGGGAATCTTATGACACTTAGATTTTATGGTGTATAAGTTCCTATCCATGTGAATTTTCCAAAACCAAAGTTTGCGACAAATCCAAAATCATATGGATTGAACTTTCTTGATTTCTAGCCTTATGGTAACACGAGTGCCCACCATGTCTTTCAAGTAGTTTAGCAACTTATCCTTACATATCAATGTAATTTCCATCGATCAAGGCGCTTTTTCTTTATGCATTCAAATGAGAACTCATAGAACTCACATACATAATTAACTCAATTGGAATGGCAAAGAAACAAAATAATGTCAACACGATAGGTTGTAAACCTCAAGTCGTGTGCTAGTGATGATCGATAAGGTTTATTCTTGATTTGTTCTTGAAACTTTTCCAAGATCATTAAAACTCCCATTGACCTCTTGACATATATGATTCTCTTGTCAGAAAACTTTTCTAGACAAAACAAATATTCAAGAGTTAGTGTAGTTCTTATCAAAACAAAACACTTCACATAATTGGTCCTAGTTGGTCTTTGTCTTATCCAAGATAGCACAACTTACCAATTTCAAATGTGCAAGAATAAGAAAACTTTTCCAAATTCCACATCTGTTGAGTGTTATAAACCTACTAAAGACGTGTCACTCAATTCACAATCTTGGAGTATAACTCTAAGACTTGATATTGGAATGAAGTATGATTGAATTCTTGATTTACCATTTCCACAATTCTCGATTCCTATTCTTAGACATACACATGCACTAATACTCACTTAGAGTATCAATTGAGATATGGTTCTTAATCATTAAGACTTATCATAAAACACAATAAAAGGTACTCTCCCTTCTTCTTAGAATAGAGAAACTTTTATCTTTCTGCCTACTTGATTCTTCTTTATTCCTTCTGTTATTCATTGAAACTCTTTCAACCAACTCAGAATTACACTTAATCTTATAAGTATAATCATATTTACTAAACTTTAGTAAATCATGACGAATATCTTTATCACTCTTAGTGGTGGACTTGATCAATGCACAACCTAGTGTACTCGATCTCCTAGTCCTTCTCTTGACACTTTGTCAAAGAATTAGTCTAATTTCCAAATATGAAAGTTTTCATTCATCACGCAACCAAGTTGTAGGATTCCAAGTTTCTGTCCAATTGAAACTTGGGCGATGAGAAACTCTCCCTATTCGGCAAATTCTCGACATCTCCACAAATAACATAATTAAGAATCAAATCCATTATTGCTAATAATAGAAACCTTCAAAAATCAATTTTTCATACATGCCATTGCAAGGATAAATAAATAAGATAAAATCAAAATTTATTTTTATTGTGGAAACAATTGTCCTTACAATTCAATTCAATTGAAAAACTATGTTATTACATATTTCTTAGCAATCTATTCTAACTCCAAGTAGTAGCTCAAGAATCCAATCTTCAAGTAATGCGATCGAAATCCATTTCTTCATGATTAGATTCAACTCACTTCTTCCCTTAAGCTTCCTCTCTTTTCTTCGATCCTACAAAACATCAAAATGTAATCTTATCACATCATGTATTAAGAATCTAGAATAGGAACTTAAAAGAGTTAGTTAATGGATTTTACCTGAAGTAGAGCCATACGTCTTGACTCTCTCATCTCTTAGATCTCTCAGGTAAATAGGGCAACTTCGTCTCCAATGCCCCTTCTCTTGGAAATAAAAGCAAATGGACTCCTTTGGAATGGCACAAGGAACTATATCAGAATTTACCTTTTCTAGATCTCCAATGTCACCATTTTCAATGTCCATTGAAGTTTGGGAGTTTGATTCACCTGACAAATTTGCTTGACCAGCTCGCCAAATCATTGCTGATTCAGCAGCTATAAGCAAATAGGTGAGATCAATGAGGGTCACGTCATGGTCCATCATATAGTACTCTCTAACGAACTCACTATATGATTCAGGAAGTGACTGAAGAACCCAGTCAACAGCCAACTCACTTGAAATCTCGACACCCAATATCCTTAACCTATCAATGTGTGACTTTATCTCTAAGATGTGTGCACACACAGGTTTCCCATCTTCGTGTTTACTTGCCAAAAGTTCTTGATTGATCTTGATCTTTTCAAGCCTTCGAACTTGGGGGTTAGGGAGAACAATTGGAGGAGGTGGAGGAAGTGAAGCATGATTTCTTGGGAAGACCGTGATTGTCAGAACTAGACATCTATAAAACTGGAGAAAATTCAAGTTAAGGTGATTAGAATCGTTGATGTAACACCAAAATGAAACATCGAGGCTAGGATCCAACACAATACTCTACAACCTAGAAGAGGGATGCTGTAATCTAGTCGCAGAATATTTGAAGGTAGGTAAATGACGATTTACCAATTTCCAACATGAAAAACAAAAAGGAAGTTTAAGTTTTAAATGAATTGAAACTCCTAAATCTTTTGAGATTCATTGAACTTTTCAATGGCATGTTTAATCTCGATTATGCCCTTCTATTTGTGACCGGGATGCCGAGGATCACAAATAAGGTGTGAATAACCATACGAATCACGTGGTGCACTCAACGCTACTATCACCTAATCAATGTGTCAGTTAGCCACACACGCTCCATTGATCTATGATAAGCATCAAGCCACCCTTCGCCACCAATGTCATCCCCAAATTAGTGTGTCGGTTAACCACACACGCTTTACTAACATTTGACAAGGGTATGAAGTGTAATTCCATGGATTAGCATACAATTTCACATTTTGCCTAAAGTAACTATGATTTGGGAATTTGTAAAAGCATTTAGTTACTTTGTAACTCATTATACTTATAATGGAAGGTTTCTGTTCTATCCTACCTGTTCGGCTAACGACCCTCCACTAGTCAAGAGTGCGGTGGGTAAGAGTGGATACCCATTCAATTGCCATTTTATAGGCAATTTCCTTAAACACCCCTTATAGACCAGTTTCGTGAATGAGGCCTACTAACGGTAAGACTGACTTTTACTTATATATATATATATATATATATATATATATATATATATATATATATATATATATATATAATATTAGACTTTTAATGTTATATATAGTATAGGGTGTATTTTACACTTTTAAAATACTAGGTGGTTCAATTTAGTAAATTATACTTTTAATTTAATTAAATGTAAACCAAAACTTTATGGGTTTATTAAATCTCTTTTAATTATACACTTTAATTAATTAATAAAACCATAAGGGTGTGATTTGAACTTTTCAAATTACTAGGGTTTTAGAATTTAAAATTTCAAATTAAGACTTTTAATTAATTTTAAAATCCAAAACATGAGGGCAAGTTTTGAAACTTTTCAAAACATTAGGGTTTAACTTATTTAAATTTCAAAAACAAAACTTTTAAGTTCAAATTTAAACTATAAAACCTAAAGGGTGCAATTTGAAACTTTTTCACTAGATAATTCAAATCTAAGTTACAAATAATCAATATTTATCTAATAAAACAAAAGATTATCTAACTTTGACAATTATCTTCAATTTTGGCAAGGATAAACTCCAAATATTGATAAAAATCAGATTTTATTAATATAAAACGTTTTAGGGAATTATCTACAGCCAAAACATGTCAAAATCCCGAAATCTGCTCCATCTGCGACTCTGACTCGTCGAGTCAAGCTTGGACTTGTCGAGTTCACTATGCTCGGCAAGTTCAGCCATGGACTCGGCGAGTCCAGCCTCCAGAACCAAAATATTTCGATTTTAAGCATGAATAATCAACCAAAGCATCAAATACATCAAACAAACAACCCTAGGCTCTGATACCACTGATGGGTTTTGAGCAAAACATGAATCCTATGGTGTACATGCAAACCCTAATAGCTTTTGGATCTAGTTTGTCTAATGAACATGCAATTGAATATCCAAAGCTATAAACCCTAGATCTATCATATAAGAACTGAAATAAGGGTTTAGTAATTACCTTTGATTGTTATATTGCAATAACAATCAATTCCTTTCTTGGATTGGCTTCAAAAGCTTAGTGCCTCAAGTGTTGCACCTCTAATGGAGTCACAAACACCACTAAGCAACTAGATGAAGAAGGAGAAGAGAGGAGGCACCCAAAACCGTCTAGAAACCCTAAGGATTCAGTTACCCACGTTTTTGGGGCCTAAGGGGTCCGTTATATACTTGTGTGGGCTGCTAGGGTTTCAGTCAAAACCCTAATGGACAGCTTAAACTCTAAGTAGCCCATGGAACCTTTTGGATAAGGCCATGGACGAAAATATGATGGGCTCCCATCATAATTTCGTTCACCCCTTGTTCCTTTAGCATTCCTTATCCCAATAACTCAATTATCGAATAATTGCAATCTAGTCCTCTATATTTAATTAATCTCTTTTAGCCATAAAATTAATTATCAATTAATTCTTGACTAATATTAATTAAACAATATGATTTATCCTTTAATATATTATTCTTATAATATATTAATAAATCATAATTAAACCTTTCTCTCCTTACTTCATCCTACATATTGTTATGGTGAAGGCAACCCAAAAGGACCATGCTCATAATCGGGTCAAGTACATACCAAAATAATTATGGACTTAGACACTAATCCAATAAATAGAACCTGATGAAGAACCTCCCTGAGGACTACCCATAAGTCCTATTCATCAACACCCTTAGCCAATCTACTTTTCCTTCTTTTTTGTGTGTAAATCTTCTTTTGCTTTAAAGTCCATGTTATGGGCCATCTTTTGGATGTATGTAGTCTAACACTAGAATTGTCTTTTGGATGTTGAAATGAAGTTGAATGAATGGTAATATTAATTTAAGTATATGTTTTTTTTTGTTAAATTATTGTCATTTTAGATATTTGATTTGATAAGGTTGTTATTTTTACCATTATATCCCTAATAAGATTTTTGGTTTATTTTAACTTCTGAACAATATCAATGTACGTTTTGACCAATGTTAATCTAACTAACACCAAATGATTAGAAAATCCAGATTAAACTTTTGGATGTATGCATTCTACACTGCAACTGTGTTTTGAATGTATAAATGAAGTATAATGAAACGTAATAGTAAGTTAATTTTGTGTTATCTTTTCAAAAAATGTCTTTTTAGTCATTAAATTTGATCAGTTTGATAAATTTACCATTATATCCCTCAAATCACAAAGACCTAACAAAGAACTTTCAAAATTGTGTATCTAACAAAATTTCAAAAATTTAAAAGGTTATGATATAATGTAAATGTCAGTTTGCAAGATATAGCAGCCAGATTCTCTTTTTCCAAACCAAAGTGACTTATTTTATTGTTCATATTTCTTAAAATTGACAAGTTATTTTTTAACACTTTAACTTGGATTTTCGTTTGTCTCACCCCCGAACCGATAAAACGGTGGAAACGTCCGAGGGTGGATGACGTCATGTACAATAGCCTACCGGTCCAACTGTAGCTAACAGTTTAGGTGTGGGATTGTCAATATTCATTATCTTTTTTTATGATTTTATAATATTATGCGTTAACCAACTAACTTAATTGCCTCATACAGTTGTATATACCATCGAGTTTCAAGAAAGGGGTCTTCCACATTGTCACATATGCCTCTTTTTAGAAAAAACAATCAAAACTTCCAAATCCCGAAGACATAGATCATGTTATATGTGTTGAATTGCTAGACAAGGAGTTTGAACCATAATTGTATCGAATTGTTTGTGACAACATGATACATGGACCATGCGGCGATGAATTTTCATTTATTCCATGTATGATAAAAGGAAAATGGTCTAAAGGATTGTCAAAAGACTATAAAGATCATACATATAGTGGTGACGATGGTTATCCGGTTTACAGAAGATACAACAATGAAAATAATGTCGTGAAAAACGATGTCTCTTTGGACTACAGATATAAAATTTTAATTTTTATTCATATGCATATTTTATTATGTATAAAAAAAATTCTTTTATATGAAATTTATGTTATATGTTTTAATACATAATATCGCTAAAAAAGTTACATTAAATTAAATATAATGCAAGATTGAAGTTTATATAAATCAAGTTTAAGTCACATAAACTATTCATAGGTCATTTTTTATATACATTTATATTATATCATTTAAATATTTTATATACTATAAAATTATAATTATTCTATATATGTTTATTTTTTTTCCTCTGTTTTAAAAATAATATAATTTTAATGTTATTTATGACATGTTACTTTTCTTTTTCAGATATGTTGTTCCATATAATATGATACTTTTGAAGCAATAACAAGCGCATATGAATCTTGTAATCAGCTTGGATCAATAAAATATCTGTTTAAGTATATTAACAAAGGATCAAGATCACAACCTCTTTTTATGATACCAAGAATAATAAAAAGTAACTTAAAGAAAATAACGACCGTGATGAAATTGTTTACTTTTACAATTGTCGTTATATTTCTGCTTATAAGGCATGCTGGAGACTTTTTGGGTATGACATTCATATAGAACACCTCCTATTGAAAGGTTGTTGTTTCACTTTGAAGACAAATAACCTGTTGTGTTTAAACCATCCCAACGTGTTACTAATGTTATTTGTAAACCCATTATTGTTGCTTCTCAATGTTTGGCTTGGATGGAATGTAACAGTTTTGATGAAAAGGCACAAAAGTTATCATATGTTGAATTCCTAAGTCAATATGTTTAGAATAAATCAGATAAAATATGGACAAGAAGAAAAACAAAGAAAAAGTCACTTGGTAGAATTAATCACGTGTCTCCCATGTGTGGTGATGTTTATTACCTACACATTTTTCTCAAAAAATTAAAGGGCCCTACATGCTATGAAGATACCAGGACAGTTAACGGGATTGTTTATGAAGCCTACAAAGCTGCTTGCTACGCTCTTGGTCTATTAGATAATGATAGAGAGTACATATCTTCTATACACAAAACACACCATTGGGCCACTGCTTCATTCTGCAGGTCTCTATTTGTTATGTTGATTACATCGGATAGTCTATCCCGACCTCATCATGTTTATAAAGAGGCCTATAATTGTCTTTCTGATGATGTCATTCAAATTTGTGAATAAGAAATCGACGTAACATGTACATTTCAAATAATCTAACCCATTTACACAAAAAAAAAACGTTCTAAAATTAATTGATATTACAAATAAATATTTTCATATTTTTTGTCTTTTCAGGCTTGAAGCTAAAACCGGAAGCAATTGTCCACCTTACGTTGTCATACATTGAGAAATCTTTATTGATTTGTGGACTGAGTCTGAAGCAAATACTCAATATGCCATTACCTGATCACAAATATATTCAAGATTTTTGCAATATGTTAATTCAAGCTGAGCTTAATTATGATCTGTCCAGTCTTGAAGTCAAACATCAACAACTGCATTCCAAATTAAATGACGAGCAAAAAAAAGTTTATGATACAATTATCAATGTTGTTAAAAACGAAAAAGGTGGTGTCTTTTTCCTGTATGGTTATGGAGGAACAGGGAAAACATTTGTTTGGAAGACATTGTCTGCTACTATTAGATCTAAAGGTGAAATTATTATCAACGTTGCTTCAAGCGGAAATGCAACACTCTTGCTCTCTGGTGGTAGGACAGTGCATTCAAGATTTCATATACCAATGAACTTGAATGAGGATTTGTTTTGTTCTATTACGTCAAGTAACGATGTAGTTGAACTGTTGAATAATGCTAGACTTATCATATGGGATGAAGCCCCGATGATGCACAATCATTGTTTCAAAGCAGTTGATAGGACACATAGAGACGTTATCCTTTCATCGGACAAGAATAAACCATTTGGAGGCAAGACCATTGTATTTGGAGGTGACTTTCGACAGATTATTCCAGTAATACAAAGAGAAAATCATTCATATATTGTCCAGGCATCATTGCATTCATCAAGATTATGGCGTGAATGTACAATTTTATGTTTGAATGTAAACACGAGGCTTCTGGTCGGCTTTCCAAACAATAATTTCAAAGAGACAAAATCATTTGTTGAATGGATTCTTAAAATTAGTGAAGGTACTATTGGTGGCCCTAATGATGGTGAAGTTGAAATTGAATTTCCAGAAGATGTTATTGTTCCTTCTACATGTGACCATATTCATTCAATTGTATCCACTATTTATTCATCATTTCAGAATCATCTTGATGATCCATTGTATTTTCAAGATAAAGCTATTTTGGTCCCTGCAAATGAAGAAGTCAATGCTATCAATGACTACATGTTAGAATTGATGAAAGATGAAGGGAAAACATATTTGAGTTCAGATTTTTTATGTGAGACTGAGGAATAAGATCCTGTTGAGGAGTCGGTATACTCTCTAAATGTGTTGAATGGTTTTAAGACTTTCAAAATTCCCAACCATAAAGTTATAATAAAAAAAAGTGTTCCGGTCATGTTACTTCGTAATATCGACCAAACCAAAGGATTATGCAATGGTACCATATTACACATCGTAAGGCTTGGAAGACACGTCACTGAAGCCCAAATCATATCTGGCAGATTTTTCAATGAGACTACTTATATACCTTACATGAAGTTAATCCCGTCTGATAAAAAGATTTCATTCCGTTTTCAGCGGAGGTAGCTCCCCATAGCTGTTTGTTTCGCTATGACCATTAACAAAAGTCAAGAACAATAATTATCAAATGTTGGATTATGCTTGTGTTGACCCGTTTTCAATCATAGTCACTTATATGTAGCTGTTACCCGTGTCACGAGTAAAAAAGGTTTGAAGGTACTCATATGTGACGTGGAAGGTCGTTCAACTAATAAAACAAAAAATGTTGTCTACAAGGAGGTCCTTCAACAATTATAGATATTTTTCGATTTCAGTGTATCTTCTATACATTTCAATAATACCAATAGCCATAAAAAATTCATTATTATGCAATATCTATAGAAGTTTGTATGTTTTTTAATACGTTCTCCCGCGTTTAACGCGAGTTATAATCTAGTTTTAATAAAAATACACATAAAGATAAAGAATTGCCCAATTATTGTTTGGTATCAAAACTTTTAATAATCAACTTATTAAATTTTCTTATAATATGAAAAAAAATATATTAATTTTCAATGTACTTTATTATATTAAATGCACCCAACATATACTACAATTGATTTAATTAATAAAAATACACCTAATCAAAGTTTTCCAACATATATTACAAAATAAAGAACCAAAAAAAATCGAATCAGATAACATATATCAGTCTATTTTCTTAAACTTGTTTGCTATCATCACATTATTCATACAAGAAGAACATTAATTTACGGTGTTTATTTGCTTGTTGAATAAATTCATACATTCTTTTGTGATTGCCTTTTTTTTTCTATGGGTTCCAAGTATCCAACATTGGATACGTTCATTTGGATTGGATTGTAGGAATTTTGATAATCGATAAGGTAAATCCCATCTTATGTAATTCATGTGGGGACACAATATCAAATGATGACATTGTTTGCAACAATATATTCATTTAAAATGTCTAAATCAATACGGAAGCAAGATCCATAAACATACATAATGATAAAATATGTTCATATGTCTGTTACGACTTCAACCAAAAGCCATAAGAAAGCAATGCAAACAACCGTACTCCATATGTTAGCCCAAAAAGGTGTGTCCCAAAAGATGAGTCTCAAAGGCCAACCCTTCTATTACTTTACTCATGAACTAGAAATAAATGCTAAACTAAAAAACAAAAAAACAAAAAAACAAAAAAACAAAAACAAAAACAAAAAGGTGTTTCCCAAAAGATGAGTCTCAAAGCCCAACCCTTCTAATACTTTACTCATGAACTTGAAATAATTGTTAAACTAAAACAAAACAAAACAAAACGTATCATGAGATATGTAAAACTTTCAACATTTGATATATCATAACTTTTAAGATATATTTGCATGTTTTGAATGCAACATGATACAATACATGAACAAAAATATCACCACAATTTATGATAAATTAAGAAATCAATAGTAATTTCATTGACACAAGTAAGAATAACAAATCAACTACTATCCTTCGTGAGTTGTATTGGATTACTTCTTTTCTACGTTCCCTTGCTTTCTAAGTTCCCTTATTCCCTAAGTATTAGTTTAAGTATCTACTTAGGAGTCTTAAACATTTCCTTTTTCAAGTCTATTGTCGGCTATATATAGCCTTATGTATTCCGTTTTTATCATTAAGAAATACAATTTACTTTCTTTGCTTCTAGATTTATTATGGTATCAAAACATACCTGGAAATAATAAATTGAAGTCATGATTGGAGGAGATAAGTCGGGCAGCTTGGAAACCGAGAAAAACCACCATCGACATCACCTCTCCTTACTTCCTTACTGCTTCTGATCATCCATGTCAGAACTTTGTTGGAGAAAACTTTCTCCATCAAGGCAACTTCAACGATTGGCAATACTAGATGACGAATGTCTTGTTCGCCAAGAATGAGAAGGTTTCGTCGATGGTACTCTCCTAATGTCGAATGGAGACTCTGTTGAATTGATGAAATGGAATATATGCAACGCCATGGTGAGAGGCTAGTTGGTAAGCTCGATGGAGAAAGAGATCAAAGCCAGCGTCAAGTATACCATAATTGCTCGGGACGTATGGCTCGATCCGGAAGAAAGATTTGGCAAATAAAACGCCAAAGAGCATACCAACTCAGAAGAAACGTCACCACTATTTGCCAAGAAAACCTAACGTATTTGCATACAACACCAAACTTAGAGGAGTTTGGGATGACGTATAATCCACAAGCCTCACACCTATATGTACCTTCCGCGGTTGCAGCTGTGTTATGGCTATGGAATTCTCAAAGATGAGATAAAAAGAGAGATTATATGATTTCTTGATGGGTTTAAATGAGGAATATGGAGCAGTCAAAAAGAAAATATTAAGCACCAATTCATTACCTAGATTGGGAATTACTTATCACTTAGTTAGTCAATATGAACAACAAAGACAAATCGGCATGTCTCGTGCTTCTAACAACAATTCGACAGCCTTCCAAGCTTATGGAAAATTTAATTTGAAAGTCAAAGGAAACAGGAACTTTCAATCAATCAATAACAAAAAGAAAAACGATGATCCACAGTGCATTCACTACCAAAATCTAGGCATATGATTGAGGGTTTCTTTGAGCTCATTGGCTATCCAAAATGGTGGACACCAAAAGGAAACAAAAATCAAAATAACAAAGCCAAAAACCAACATGAGCGGTCATGGCCATCACCAAAGGCACATCAATACCAAACCTAACAAAGAAAACTATGGTAAGCTCCTCAAACTTTTGTATGCCACCCAAGTCAACGACAACACTTGAAAAGGGATCTCGACTACAAACATGACAAGTAAGGTTTCTAGTTTCAATGATCCTTGGATTATAGATTTGGGAGCTAATGATGTCCTAAGTTATAAAGTTTCCAACTTTATGACTTTGCATGGCTATAAAGTGCTTAATGTCGAAAACCCTAAGTTCTTAACCCAATAAGAAATCACAACTCTTGCATAGAAGGGATAAAATGGCCAAGATAATATTTTTGTAGTTCATAATAGCTTTATAATGGATAAAGTTTCCAACTTCATCCATTAGAATGGTCCCAATAGACAAGATCTAGTCTTTAAGTCTCAAAGGGACCCAAAATTTCATCTTTTTCAACTTAATCCATTAAGTATAAGTCTCCAACTTTTAGATCTAAATCAAAATGATGTTTAGATGGATAAATTTTCCAACTTTATCCATAACAAGGTCACAAACTTTGAAGATCTAAACTTTATGCACTAAAACGACCAAAAGATCATAACATCCAAAACTATATAGATCTATCAAATGCATCATCAAGATTCAAACTTTATACCTCTAGAAGATAGATCAAGGTGAACAAAGTCCAGATCTACAAGATCCAATGCAACCAACACTTCTCCAAGAAGTTCCTTCTTCTGCAAGGTGCACCATGCAATCCCCAAAGCACTTAAAAACACCTTCTTTTAGCACACAAGGCTCAACTAGGGTTATGATTTCATGGAAGGGATGTTGGATGGATGGAGGCTGAGAATGGAGTGGGTTTAGGGGAGTTAAGGAGCTTAAATAGGGCTCAAACCACGAAAATAGGGTTTGGGCACTGATTGTGTATGCCCAACGTACTTCTGGTACGCCCAACATACTCAGGGTGCCTCAATACACTCAACGTACTCCCTTCTGTACGCCCAGCGTACTCAACATAACCCAAAACCGATAAAACTTCAAACGAGCATAACTTCTTCATTCTAACTTCGATTTTGACGTTCACTATATCCATGGAAAGGTAACGATATGCTCTACTCTTATATCAACTCATCCTTGTGTTAAAACATTCCAAAAAAAATCCAAAATTAATAAAAGCCCGAACTGAAACTTTACCGAAATACCGCGTCATAACACATCATGAACTCCCAAATCATCCAAATATCATTACTCACACCCAAATAGGTCCAAATCTCTTTTCCACAAAGTCCCTAAGCCTGATGATATTCGATCTTCGGGTCACCACCCCCATATAGGAAACGATTCAGAACAGGGTGTTACAACTCTCCCCCTCTTAACTTTGATTTCGTCCTCGAAATCACTTCTTACCACCCTCCTGAGGACCAATGTTCCGAACAAAACCTTCTAGTGTAGAACAAATCAATGAACCCATTATTTGTTGATCCAAAACGCTGCTTCTATAATTTTGAATCCGCATAACTTGCCTGACCTCCGCACTGGTAGAACCATTCTGAAACACAATCACAAGGGTCTCCTCCTACCATCAGAACTAAAACATCCTTTTGACCCTAAACCTTCCAACTGATAACTGGGCATACAGATTCCTAAATACATAACTTACTGAGATACAAATTTTGCACTAATACACTAATGATTCCCGATGTGAATCTCAACCAAGAGCAAACTCGGTAGATAACCCATAATCTGAGATCCAAGGATTTACACTTGTGTTTCACCCGAACTCTTCTGATTCACAGCAACAATTCCCTAAACTAGGATATAAAATCCCTAAAACAACCTGGAGACTGCCAGTCTCACACTTGTTCCAGCCACAGGTTCGTACGAGTCCAACAAATAAGGCTATTCTAGCCTATGCACCACTCTATGCCACTCCCTGGCCACATAATCATCCTACTAAAATCATAATCCAATTCCTTGAACTAACCGGTCTCTACCAGGCCTCACCTGTATTGCCATAATCATATAGGCCTTGCCCACGAGTCTCACCCAGCAAGAGCTACACAGGCCCAACCCGTCTCGGACCCCAATGGTCCTATTCCCATAACAGAGATATGTTATCTGACCCCACTATCCGCCTTGCCCAAGGCACAAGCTAATCCTTCTTTATGCTCACGAAAACCCCAACGATGGTCTACCTCATTCTGGTGAATGTTTTGATCCCATTACAGACTTACAACACTTCCATATAATATGCCAATCTAGTGAATGATATGGCCACCCTGTAGTCTTACGACACGTCTATCCCGCCATGGTCATCGCCTATGGTATTACCCTACACAATTCTTTCACAGAACATGCTGCTATCAATGCAAAATATGACGAAATCATGGCCGTACACGACCCAATAATTAGATAAACGGTCATATTCTTGATCCAATTCAAAGGCCATAACCTAAAAGAACCATGCATATAATTCGAACGAAGTGCTCCAATGCTATCTTGTCCAGTCACATATACCCCTCTCGGCAATACATATAATTAATTACCCCAATGCACATACATAGAGAACCCATAACATCATCCAAAAAGGAGAGAAATACCAGAGTTTTATCGAACGACAAACCTCAATCACTAACAAAAGATATCCCCATGAATGATTGGAACAAGACCTCATACCTTGGTTGAGACTAAACAAATTCCACCAATACGCAACCAGCTCATGAAGACTTCCAAGTTGATCTTGAATGATACCAAAACTAGAGATAACTATGAACCAAATTTCCACACCACCATCATTGAGGGTAAACATACCCAGAGACGAAAGGAACATAAAACACACTGAACTTGATGATAGGTTGACACATCCATTGAACTTCAACTGTCACAACTTGAAAATTTTGGAGAACCTTTGATGAATGATGAACGATGTGACTAGAAATTGAGGACGCATTGACATTAGACCAAATGATCTAAAACCCGCATGGAGCTGATCGCACCCAATTCTGAAAATGATTCCGTAATTGACCTGAACAAACTATACAATAATTAGAAATCCATGCAACGAGCTGACAAATTCCCTCCGCAACCAACACTAAATTTGAATGGTCCCAGTGGCTCCTCATCTATTCTTTAGAACCCCACATGAAACCAATAGCTGCAATAATCTCCTTGACCAACCATTTCCTGCTGAGGGACAACTCACGTATCTCCTGAACACATACATCTGATCGCCACCTATTATATACCCCTACCTTCAAAAAATCTTGAACCGAGATCCCACATGCTCGCACCCCAGATCCCTAGGAACCATTCTCTCAATACTATGAACCTGGACAGATGGATGATCCTCCAAGCAGAATATCCAATTCTTCCCCACTTAGGGTTCGAACTACCACCTACTGGTGTTGAAACCAAACCATAACTCAAATTGGCTTAAACAGGTACAAACATCCCTGACCTTGGAATGAATAACACACGCAGGATGATCTTCCAGATAAGGATCAAACAAATCCCAAGAGAAATCCTGAATTTCAGCTGAAGATCTCTGAAATTTCCCCAATCATGGCCCTTTTAACCTTTAGGATTCTTTGCAAGAGAATAAGCCAACACTGACTTATGATCGAAAACATGCCCTCCTAGCTTGCAATCCCAACCGCCAATCTGGTACCTGACCTGCCTATATCCCAATAACATGGACCCTTGATCACATCACAAAACATCCATAACATATCAATCCACCCGTGCACTCCTGCACTTACATACTGTCGTCAAACATCGCGACCAACAGACCCTATGTTGGGTTTACATTCTAACTCTGAAAGTTGCAAGCCTGATCACTCCTTCCCCCAACTCAGAGAACTAAAAGGGCATCACCCTACCACAGATGGTGATATTCCAAACCATCAATGAACGACTCACTTCAAGTTGCAGTCCTCTAGCCGATCATAACAACCGTTTCCTTCTTGAGTCTCGCAAATCGAATGCACGGCCTCGAGCAACCCTACCACAAGATCGACAGATATGAAACTAATGCCATGAACCATGGTATCAAACCATGCTATCTCTACCGACCATCCCTTAGAATCCCCAAAACTCACCCCAGTTCGAGTATGGATCCTGTGCTTCCAGTAGTATCGGCCTAATATTACCTTCCACACCTATCAACATTTTCCTAAAGAATCATCTCAGGTCCTCTAAGACCTACTCAAAAGTATCCTTCCGATACCTGCTCAACAGCGAAACAACCGCACTAAAATACTTCCGAGGTTCTCCTATGATTTCCCACCTCCCCTGTCATCAACTGTTGAAGGGCTCCAATCAATGTCATCCAACCACTTCATGAATACAATTACATGCAAAAAAAACTTAAATAATATTTCTACTAAAGGACCCAACCCTACAACTGTCACAACTAATAAAATTAGGGTCAAGATTGTAATCGTGTACAAACAATTCCTCTATGTAACCTTGTTGCATTAGATTATTGAATTTCAAAAACGGCAATGGTATATGAATACATAGGTGCATACACTAAGAATCAAGTTGTAATATCCTCTTATAAGTTCAAGTTTGATCCAATAGCTAAAAAAAACAAAATTTGGGCCTTGCTTAGAGTTCTCGGCCCAAGTAAACCCTAGGCCGAAAACCCTTTATCCTTTGGGCCTTATTGAACCAAAAACCTTCTTATTGGGCCATCTCTACAAAACCGCAAACCTTGGGTGAGAGGAGGGTGTTCTCGGCCACCCTAGAAACGAGAACCCCGTCCCTTGAGCAAGAGAGTTCAATTTTGGGATAAGACAAAAGGTTGATCTTACTAGTGCCACCTCATGCCTAGCAAGCTTTTATACATCATGCCTCCATGCAATACCCTAGATTGACCACCAAATAACAAGAAAGCTAAATCTCCCTCTCTATTTAAAACTTACGGCCGAATTTACCCACATACCACCAATAGTTTCCCTTTCATTCTTATATCATATACTCTCTCTAAAAATCGAACTAGGATCTTCAAGAATTGGCCCTTCATCAAGTGATTCTTAGCAACTTGGTAAGTGTTTTCAAACTACTCTAATGCTTGTAAGCATTTTATCTTGTACCATCTCATTTATACCCATATTTCTGTGTGCTAAATCCTTAGAAACACTAGCATTTTCGAGAATCCTACAAGCTTGTGCAAGGCTAGGCTCGAAAACCACTCATTCTTTCCTTCCTACTACCACACAAAATAACCAAGGTGAACTTCATAACCCCAAGTTTTTCGTGTTTTTCATGCTTTTCGGGGGGGGGGGGGGGGGGGTGGGGGGATACAAGTCAAGTTTCGTTTACCAAATGGATTTTTGCATGCACCAACTAGTTTACGGAATGTTTTGAGCACATGATGTCGAAAATCTCATACATACACACATGAAAATCGTGATTTACAAGCTTGTTATAAGTTTAAATGAGTTTGTCCATCGGACATTTACATGCATTATGATTATATGCCAATCGTGAACCATTTCTTGTATAAAATGGTTGATATCATTTGTTAACTACCTAAAAATTGTGACATAGGTGTATGTCTATACTTTAGTTACACAAAATCGGGTCTAAAAATAGATATTACTCGAACATAACAAAAACATATATTTATGGAAGTTCCAAATATGTTTTGATCTTTGGGTAATTACATGTCCTACTTTTACAAGTTAAAATTTCATACATATAAAAGTGTTGAGGTCATAGTATGATTTTTATAGAAATCGTGACCCAACAAAGTTAACCAAATTAAACTATTTTGGTGTTACAAATTTTTAACCGGTAAAATATGAAAGGTGCAACTACAAGTTCTTGGAAATTTTTACTAAAAAAAACTTTTCTAGTAAAAATGGTCGTAAATATTGCCGTCGCTATATTGGTGGGGGTTAAACATAAGAATATTCTGCTATTTTACCAACATATATCACCACTAGACATATTCACTATTGACCATATATATAAAGTGTTATAAATAGTTTACACAAAATGGTATACAAAACAAATTGATGACAATATAGTTCGCGTGTCATAAGACACATGTCATAAAACGTATGTCATGAAACTCATAAAATGTGTGTCGTAAAAAAATGTCATAAATTTTCAAATAGTGAAAATCATTTCGTTATACAATAAAAGAGAGTCGTAGTTCACGTAAATTCGTTAATGCTCTAGTGAGACATTCACTTCACCGTACCTACTTAGCGTACACTCCAAGTCTTGCATTATAACCAGAGTCGCCTGGAGGGAGAGCGAGATAGTTGTGTATAGATCTATATAGCGATTAACAACCCCACACCTGAACTGTTCGCTATAGCTAGATAGGCTAGTCTAGGGTGACAAATATCTTATCGATTTTGACGTCTGAAGAACGTTGTAAAGACATAACAATCACATTTAGCATGGTTATAATAACTCATTTAGGGATTAACAATACTATCTTGATTTACGAGAAGCTTAAACTTCACCGGTTTTATTAAAATATAAAACTACATATCGTTTTCAGTACACAATCACTTACATTTTTGTTCTTAGGGTTTGAGACTACAATTTACTTATAAGAAAATATTGGATTTTTTTGGAACATACATACATACACTATTATTTTACAAGGAAGGATACAAGAGTCATACATACATTTTAATTAGTTTTGGATATAAGACTAACAATACAGATTATAGAAAATATCCCATTTTCTGAAAGTTTACAAAAACCATTTTAAACAGTTACCAATCTATTTTTATACAAAAATGCTTATGAAATCACCAACTTTATAGTTGACGCTTTTCAAAATGACTTGTATTCTCAAGGAACCAGTAACAGGTGATCAACTCTGTGTTTGAGATCAAGTGATGCAACATTAAGGAATATTACTTTTGTCACTTTTATGTTACATATGAACAAGTACAATGTGTAAACTATGTAAGTTTGTATTCTCAATGTATGCCGCTTGTGTTGCTATGTTTCATTTATATTCAACTATTATGATACTATATAATGATGTCATCCGCCCCCGAACGTTTCCACCGTCATGGTTCGGGGGTGTGACAACAAAGGTTAGACTCAAACGAGAGCTGCCAAATCCTTTACTCTAAGATTACTTAACCTCCATTTCATGTAACTTAATGTATTCGTTTGATAGTTAGCTCACATCAACGTGAGCCCCACAAGGCACAATGCAAGCAATATTCGAGCAACGAAGATGACTGGTACTAAGATATTATAAAATTATGCAGATCCTCATACGAAATTCTCGATTTCTATCTCTAAGCATCTGGGATGCAGCTTCGCCCTGCCCTCACTCTCTCAAGAGTGGATAATCATTCTATGCGCTATTTGGCCATGAACTTCACCACCTCATGAAACTTCCACCAACCCTGTAGCACTCGTGTATGCAAATCATACATAACACTGGATCATATAGACAATCGAATACTTGATTCTACCCTAAGCCCTACATTAAACAAGAATAGAAAATAAGGCCAAACCAAACATTCCCAGGCTATAGCATCTTAGCTATGTACAAGTACGATGCATACACCAAGAAATTACAGTAATGATGTCAATTTCATATAAGAAAGAAACCTAGGCTATCAGGCATCATATAATCAGGAAATTCTTTCATGCGATTCCTGAAGATCCTTAGCCTATCACTAGCATTATGTTCTAACATGTCACAAATTTATAAATAAAATCATATCAGATAACATGTATGGATATTTTGGGAAAAACTTACTTGAGCTCGATCGATTTCATGCACCACACCCTTTCTTGTATTAGAAAACCCTTTTCTTTAAAAACATTTCTTTTTGAAAAACTATACCAAACCCTCAGTTTGAGTTCAGACACACCTGAGAGTATTCCCGAATCCCTTAAACCAAGGCTCTAATACCAACTTGAAACGTCCCAAAAATAAAACCCAAAAATTTTCATTTTTAAATTTAATAAAATAGTAAAGCATATCATTGACACAAAACCAAGGCAATCGAATTTCATCAATACATCATCATCATCAGAGTAAATCACAAAATGTGGAAATGAATGGTGTGTGTTATGCACAACGTACCACCAGGTATGCCCAACCTACTCATCCCAATCCTAAAACACTACTAAGATCTTCTTCCATTAAGTTCTTACATCCAAAACTCAAATCCAAGCCCAAAATGATGTCTTAAGTAATAAAGTTTCAAACTCTATGATTTTGCATGGCTATAAAGTGCTTAATGTCCTAAACCCTATGTTCTTAACCCAATAAGGCGTCACAACTCTTGCATAGAAGGAATAGAAGGGTCAAGATCACATTTTTTATAGTTCATAATAGCTTTATAATGGATAAAGTTTCCAACTTTATCCATTAGAATGGTCCCAACAAACAAGATCTAGTCTTGAAGTATTAAAGGGATCCGAAAGTTCATCTTTTTCAACGTAATCCATTAAGTACAAGTCTCCAACTTTCAGATTTAAATCAAAATGATGTTTAGATGGATAAAGTTTCCAACTTTATCTATAACAAGGTCACAAACTTTCAAGATCTAAACTTTATGCACTAAAATGACCAAAAGCTCATAGAATCTAAAACTAGATAGATCTAACAAATGCATCATCAAGATTCAAACTTTATACCTCTAGAAGATAGATCAACGTGAACAAAGTCCAGATCTAGAAGCTCCAATGCCACCAACACTTCTCCAAGAAGTTCCTTCTTCTCCAAGGTGCACCATGCATACTCCAAAGCACTCAAAAACACCTTCTTTTAGCACAAAATGCTCAACTAGGGTTTGTGTTTCATGGAAGGGATGTTGGATGGATGGAGGCTGAGAATGGAGTGGGTTTAGGGGAGTTAAGGAGCTTAAATAGGGCTCAAACCACGAAAATAGGGTTTGGGCACTGATTGTGTATGCCCAACATACTTCTTGTATGCCCAACATACTCAGGGTGTCTCAGTACACCCAACATACTCCCTTCTGTATGCCCATCATACTCAGCATAATCCAAAACTGGCCAAACTTCAAACGAGCATAACTTCTTCGTTCTAACACTGATTTTGACGTTCTTTATATCCACATAAAGGTAACGAGAAGCTATACACTTATATCATCTCATCCTTGCCTTAAAACTTTCCGGAAAAAAAAATCCAAAATTCATAAAATCCCGAACTGACACTTTACCAAAATACCCATTGGCACTAAAACACAGATTGAACTCCCGAATCACCCAAATTACATTAACCAGACCCAAATGGGTCGGAATCTCTTTTCCTTAAAGGCCCTAAGCTTGATGATACCCGGTCTTCGGGTCACCACCCCACATATGAAACGATTTGAAATATGGAGTTACTATATATATATATATATATATATATATATATATATATATATATATATATATATATATATATATATATATATATATATATATGTTTTGCAAGCCAAGCTTTCGTTTCGTACTTTGGGGCCTAAGGGTATAATGATAGAGTTGATGTTGTCGACCCTTATCGAATTAAGGATTTTAGTTCGGAAGGTTTTGAGTCAAAGTAGACTTGATGGGGTTGTAGGGCCTTTCGTTACCTTTCCGAGGATATAAAGAACGTTAAAAACGAATCTTGGACGCGAAAGTTATGACTGTTAGAAGTTAGGAAGGTTTTTGGGTTTTGGTCTAGTACATTCGACATGCATGGAGTACGATGGGCGTACTAAGCATGTGTAATGGATCAAATTTCAAACCAAAATTTTCATTTTTAAATTACCCAAAATATTTTTCATAAACCAAATCATTGAAAAAACATAAGTGTCAAATACATATCATCATCATAAAATATCAGAGTGCCACAAAATGCCCAGTAACAAATCTCTCAGCGTGTGTGTACAATCAGACCTTCACTTTTCGACAATCCTAAAAAGTACCTGAAACACATATAATCAACAGATGTAAGCACAAAGCTTAGTGAGTTCCCCAAGATACCACATATAGCACAACATAAATAGACAACTATGGGCTATCAGCAACCCTGGGGACTATCAGCAGTCCTAGTGGGTAAACAACACGCTCTGTGGGTTATAAGCAACCCGGGAGACTATCCACAGTCTCAGTAACACATAAAAAACATAACACAATAATAACTGTTAGACCTAACTGGTTATCACAAATACAATTATTCTACCACACAGGTAAGAATAAGTGAGGACACTCACCTGATACTGATGACAAATAAATCTCACAGCCGAACTGTTGGGAATAGACTCCGCCTAATAACACAAAATTTAACCCTAATTAATAATCAAGGTCCATAGCACTTCTCATAAGTCCAAATCCCACAACTATGCACTTTAAGGTTAAAAATACCATTTTGCCCATTCCATGGTCCAAAACCCTAAATCCTGACAAAAAGTAAAAACTCAGCAAAAGTCAACTGCCCAGTGCGTACGTTGGACATACACTCCTCCTACGCGTGGCATACTCGAGGGATCCGGTGAGTCGAAGTCAGGCCTGGCTATGGTGGGTGTAGCTAGAAGTACGCGGGGTGAACGTCGCCTGATTCCAAAAATCGCTCCAAAATGTCTTAATCATTGAGACATGCAATCTAAACATAGAAATGACATCTATAGAACGTCTTAATCCATCAAGTCCATAACTTTAAAACTTTGCATGGATGAAAAGGGCTTAAACCCTAAAACCCTAACTTAATCCATACTCAAGACCACGAAACTCTTGCATGGATGGAAAAGGATTATCAAGCAAGCATTTTTATGAATCTAAAAGACCTAAAACACATGAAAGGATAACTAATATGCTTTAGAGTACTCCATACTCACAAAGGTGCAAGCTTTGGGACAAAAACCTCATAAAAATTCATTTATGCAGATCTAGAAAGAAACACATCAAGGTATAAACTTTATACCTTCAAAAGATGCAAAAAGCGAGGTAGCTTTTGGATCCAAAAGCTTGCAAGCAACACCACTTTCTTCAATAGTCTTCTTCTACAACAAAAGAGCACCAAAATCACTAACAAGCTTCAAAATCTTCACACACAAGGCTTAGGCTCGAGATTAAGGTTTGTAAGGAGTGAAGGCTGATAAAGAATGTCCAAGGGTGGCATAAGGTGGATTAAATAGGGAGCAAACCCTTAAATTTAGGGTTTGAGAACTGAGTTCGTACACCCTGTGTACTAGATGTACTCCCCGCATACTAGCATGCGTCCCACGATCCATGGCTCGCCTAAGTACATGTGTGTACCTCACTTACGTCCAACGTATGGACTGAAATGTAAGACTCTTTCCACAAAGGGCCAAATATGCAAGCTATAAATAGGCCAAGGGATAAAATGAAAATACTTGAAAAATCGTATGTTACAATTCTCCCCCACTAAAATCATATTTTCCCTTAAAGTCAGCCTCGGAAACAGATCAGGGTAATGCTCGTGCTTCTCATAATCGGGCTCCCAAGTCCACTCTGATCCTTTCTGATGTTGCCACTAAACTTTAACTAAGTGCACTACTTTGTTCCTCAAAGTCTTCACTATCGGATATAGAATTGCTATAGGCATCTCGATGTAATTCAGATGATCATTGACCTGAATTTCCTCCAAAGGAACCACACTGCCTCGTCAACTGTACACTTCCTCAATTGGGAAACATGGAAGGTATCATGAATCGGCCTCAACTCCTCCGGGAGCTCCAATCGGTAAGCAACCTTGCCCACACGAGCCAACACTCTGAAAGGGCCAGTAAACCTGGAGCCCATCTTTCCTGCTTCATGAAGTTGATAACACAGTTCTAGGGGAATACCTTCAAGATCACTAAATCTCTCACCTAAAACTCTAACTTAGAGCGTCGTCAATCTGCATAACTCTTCTAGCGGCTCTGGTCCGTCAACAATCTCTGTCTAACTTGCTGGATAAGCTCGATCGTCTAGAGCATTATCTTCGTGCTCTCCATGACTCTCTGTCCGAACTCGCCCTAAAAAATTGAAGTCTGACACCTCCTCTCATACACAAGCTCAAAGGGAGGCATGCCAATGCTGGCATGATGGTTATTGTTATAAGTAAAATCAGCCAACGGAAGATATAAGTCCCAACTCCTGCCAAAATCAATGATGCAAGCACGCAACATATCCTCGAGCATCTGAGCTCGCTCTACACATCCGTCTGCGGATGATATGCAATACTGAAATGTAATTGGGTACCCAACTCCTCGTGAAATCTCTTCCAAAATCTGGAAGTTAAACGGACATCCCAGTCTAACACAATCGAAGTCGGCAACCCATGCAAAGCCACCACCACTCGGATATAAATCTCCGCAAGCTTCTCTGTAGAAGAGCCCTCGCTTATGGGTAGTAAGTGAGCACTCTTCGTCAAACGATCCACAATCACCTAGATAGCATCAAAACCCATTGTAGTATTCGATAATTTTGTAATAAAATCCATGGTGATCTGCTCCCACTTCCATAGTGGAACCTATAAGGGCTGCAACTTGGCGTGAGGGAACTGGTGCTCGGCCTTGACCTTCCGGTAGATCAAACATCGCTCTACAAACTAGCCCGCATCCCTTTTCATACACGACCACTATTAAATATGCTTCAGGTCAAGATCCATCTTGGTAGCTGATGTGCACGAAAGTACCCACTAATTTTAATATTTATAACCTAACAAACTTAGACTAACTATGCACTTATAGGCAGTGTACCTAGTCAGATTACAGTATAGCTTAGGTAAGTCGGGTGTCGATCACAGGGAACGGTGGTGAATTAATTTAAAATATTTGATTATAGGTTATAGGACACACGAAAGGAATAAAGAAATGGTTATTGAATCTCAAGCAAACAATTAATAAACAACTCTCGATAAACTAACAGGAAAGCAAATCTCTTCAGGTACTTTGGTTTAGATAAATTACACCTTAAAAACATAGACAATTGCATACACAAATTCATTTATTCATGTTCACCGATTCCTAAAATGATTAGATTCGCGTTCACTATAACTAATCCTTTAGCAAACAAGTCAATTCAAATAGTGATCAGTTGATTAAACTAACATGCTTCCTAGTGTTCAGTTCGTATCAAGCAAGACTTGTTAATATAGTTAATCAAATTGGTCGTTCAATTAACCTCTTGTTGATGGTCATCAAACAAGGCTCACACATTAACTTACTTATTCCCAAGTTAATCCTAGTTTCACATTCGTTATTCCTAGACTTATAATCATGATGGTCATCAAAATCATAAGAGACAAGCAATCAAGCAGATGTTCATACAACTCAATTTACTTAATAATTAACAGCAAATAGTTATCATTAACACGTAAGGATCTTTTAACAAGCTTGAAAAGATAAATTAAACATAAACAAACAATTCAATATAGCAATTGGTCCAATAATCAAGGTTTCATTCAATCATAAGTGCAAAGTAAGAGGTTTTTACACCTAAATCGGAAACTAAGCACATAATAGTATCACAATGGAATGCTAAACATGGTCACGTTAACAACCCATATGATTACCGACATGTATCCGCTCTCCAATTCTTCCGATCTCCGCTCCCGTTAGCTTAACGGCCTTCTGGCCGCCTTCTAGACCCTCAAAACGGCTTAACAGAAGTTAATTATCGACTAAATTAGGTTAGAAGTCGAATCCCCCCTCTGGTTAGCTGATAATCGCTTTTTATAGCCCTTGGAACCGACTTGCGTACGCTGGGCGTAAGTCGGATTACACTGGGCGTACTGAGGATTAATGCGCGATGAGGAAATCTAGATGCAAGCAGTTATGCTGGGCGTAACCATATATTACGCTAGGCGTAACTCGTATTTGGCTATTACGCTTGGCGTTCTAGTTAATTACGCTGGGAGTAAGCGGCTCCTCCAACATTTTCCTTTCCTTTAGCATCTAAGCCCTAATTCCGCTCCAGTCTTTTCTTTTGTGCTCTATCGACAACGAATAGCTGCAAATCATAATTCAAAGCATTATGAGTATTTTTTAGTTCTAAAAGAGAATAATAAAGGCTAAAATATTAAGATATAATGCATAAAAAATATATATAAATACACATATCAGTAGCCCTTGGATGAATGGAAAATCTCGAGTTGTGGGGCTCCTCAATCAATACTCATCATGCCCCACCAGCATAAGGCACCCAAACCCGCCTGAGACAGGGCCGGTCCTAAGGATTTAAATACCCGGGACGATCCGGAACAAAAGGCCCTTAATCTTTAAGGTGTAACGGATTAAATTACATAAACTATTTTTTTTAAACGACATTAAACTTTATAGTAATAAGTTAACCCTAAAGCTCATTACTTGTTACCAAATGACAATATTTTTAACCCAAGTTCCAATACCCTTTCTACATGAATCACTTCTTTCTTGAATGTGAATTTTGCAATAGAACTCCCATAAGAATAATATAAAATTTCATTTATTCATATGTAGAATTTAACATCAAACATGAGACACATGGAAAGAACAAGAAAAAAATTGTCTCAAAACAAGAAAACAAGAAAAGAGGATAGTTCTAGAAACAATAGTAAGCCTCCTAGGTTTCTACCAAGAGAAAGAAACATAATGTCGGTCAACTTTTGATAGTAAGCCTCCTACCTTGAATACGAATTAGAAACCAAATATAATCAAGAGAATGACATGGAAAAAGTTGGATTGTTAATGCAAAGTTATCTTGTCGAATTATCTTCTGATAGGAATTTATTACTCAAAATTTATGAATTTCGCTAAACATATTCCTGAACAAGCTATAAGGTATAGATGATTGAATGTGTAGAGCCATTGATATCTACTTGAAGGTATGTCTATGTATCTTCTTCTTCAAATTAAGTATATCATTTATAGGGTTTATGTCATAACTCATTAACTCAAAACTCATTAACTATTATATTAATCTAATAACCTGAAATACTGAACTAGTGATAAACTAAAAAACACTAAAACTGATAAAGATTCATTCAACATGATTACATGACAACATTCATTCAACATTCAAGATTTCAAATAAAACGGATGATTAATGATAAAACTGATAAAACTCGATTTAGAATCATTTACCTGATTACTATTAGATTAGCAAGAGTGGCTGTCGTTTTTGTTGAGTTGCATTGAATGTGATCGGCTGATCTCTACGAGGCCTTAAACGCTGCCTTCTCCTTCTGCTGCGATGCTCCATTGTGCCCTTCTCCCGTACATGATAGAATACGATTATGGACTCTTTTGCATTGACTTTGGGCGAAAACTAAATATTGTGTTAAAAAAATCGGGCCCCTAAATAAGATGGGCCCTATTCATGTGCCCATCTGGCACACCCACATCACCGGCCCTGGCCTGAGATGAGTCAAAATCCCCATGTTGTCGATATCAAAAGATAAAATTTGACCGATCACCCGCTCACTTTTCCAATTTTCTTCCTTTATGGCCTCCGACTGCGCTTCTTTGATCGTTTCCAAAACTGGGGTCACCACAGTCATCCTTATACACACATCCCGAATCGTGGTATTGACCTCCGTCTGGCTCAAGGCGTCGGCCACCAAATTTTCCTTGCATGTATGATACAGAATCTCACAGTCATAATCTTTCACAACATCTAACCACCTCCATTGACTCATGTTCAGGTTAGGTTGATCCATAAGATATCTCAGGCTCTTATGGTCAGTGTAGATGGTACACCGAACACCATAAAGATAGTGGCGCCAAATCTTGAGAGCAAAAACCACCACCCCCAATTCCAAATCATGTGTGGGATACTTCGCTTCATGAGGATTCAATTGCCTTGAAGCGTATGCAATCACATGCCCCCTCTGCATTAACACAACATCCAACCTTGCAATGGAAGCATTGCAGTAGACTACAAGATCCTCAACTACCACAGGGAGGGCAAGTACTGGTGCCTCACACAGTCTATGGCGAGAATCTTGAATGATGCATGCTGCTCATGCCCCCAACCAAACACAACATCCTTCCTCTTCAACTTAGTGTGAGGAAAAACAATCTTGGAGAAGTATCGAATGAATCTCCAATAATATCCCACCAAACCGAGGAAGCTTCGAATATCAGATAGAGACTTCGACACTTCCCACTGCATCACCGCCTCTATCTTGGATGGGTCGACCAGGATACCGTTATGGTTGACAAGGTGTCCCAGAAACTGAACCTCACGTAACTAGAATTCATACCTGGAGAACTTGGCATAGAGCCTCTACATCCTCAAAACCCCCGAGAATCTCTCGCAAATGCTCCTCATGCTGCTCTCCGGTCTCCAAATAGACCAGAATGTCATCGATAAAGACGATCATCGATCGTTCCAACATGGTCCTGCACAGCCGGTTCATGAGATCCATGAACCCCGACGGTGCATTGGTGAGTCCAAAAGACATCAACACGAAATCATAATGCCTGTAACGAGTTCGGAAGGCCATTTTCTGAATATCCTCCTCTCTTACTCTCATCTGATGATAGTTAGACCTCAAATTGATCTTGCAAAAACAAAATGCCCCCTGCAATTGATCAAAGAGATAATATATCCTCGAACATGGATCACAGTTCTTCACTGTCAGCTTGTTCAACTCTTGGTAATCAATACACATCTTGTGTGAACTATCCTTCTTTCTTACAAAAAGAATTGGTGTTCCCCAAGGAGAACTGCTCGGCCAAATAAGCCCTTTTCCTAACAACTCCAGAAGCTGAAAGGATAACTCTTGCAGCTGAGGAGGTGCAAGACTGTATGATTCCTTGGTAATTGGTGCCACACTAGGAATCAGATCGATCCGGAACTCCACTTGACTCATAGGAGGCACACCCGGTAACTCATTAGGAAAGACATTAGGGAAATCGCCTAGAAGAGGAACATCAGAAATGGAAACGGATCCCTTCTCTTCATCCCGAGTATCCACCACATATGCCAAATAACCCATACACCCATTCTGCAAACTCTACCTCGCCCTAGCGGCTGATGTCCACAAAAGTACCAACTAATTTTAAATTATTCACCTAACTAACTTAACTAACTAAAATGCACCTAGGCAGTATACCTAGTCGAATTATAGAATAGTTTGGGTAAGTCGAGTGTCGATCACAGGGAATGGTTTTAACCAATTAATTTACCTACTACTAAGTTAACCTAAATTTCTAGCAAAGTATTGGTTTTTATCTAATTTTGAGAGTTTAGATGAACTTAATTCATAACACAAATTCAATCCATAAACAAATCACTTTTGTTAGTTTGAATCCACGTTCCCTCAATGGTTTATAAGTTAATTATGACTACTCTTGTTGGTTACCAATTAAAACATTATTAGCAATTTAGTTCCAAATTAACTAGTATCAATTAATTCATGTAGATCTATGTAGGTTCACACATAATTTAGTATTGGAGCTATGTAAGATTGGGTTGAAAAACACAAATTATGGTCATAATATGAGTTCTCTAGCACAACCTAATTTAATAATTCAATTCCTTAACTACGATTGGTTCGATCTTAGCTCTAATAACCTAATGTTCACTAGATTACTAGGTATTCAAATTCATGGAGAATAATGGTCATTAACTACACAGAACCTAATTATGGTCATAATATGAGTTCTCTAGCACAAACTAATTTAATAATTCAATTCCTTAACTACGATTGGTTCGATCTTAGCTCTAATAACCTAATGTTCACTAGATTACTAGGTATTCAAATTCATGGAGAATAATGGTCATTAACTACACAGAACAAGACATTAAAGCAATCTAATATCAAATTAAACATGTTAGGTACACCAATCAAACACAAGACATAACCAACAAGCAAAGTCTAAACTAATATATTAAAACCATGAGTTCCAACTTCATCTAGCTAACAGAAGAAGCTAGATTTAGCTGGACATTCTAACAATTAAGCTAACACTAATCATAATAAAAAGCATATTTAAAAGTACCAAACTAATTATCGAATTATGACTTCTTCTTCCTCCGTGGTGTTAAGAACAATTTCCAGGCCTTCTTTTCTGTAATTTTCGACTTCTGAAACCTTTCCAAGTCAGCCAACCTCCTTAAAGTCGTAGGGATCAAGGATATATATATATATATATATATATATATATATATATATATATATATATATATATAGTTTTGGATTTTTCCCGATCCATGTTGTGAGATTTGAAGGCTCACCTCGTGAATCCAGTAGATATCTTTATTCAACACAGATTCCTAATCCGTGATGTTTATCTTCTAGAAGGCCAAACTCATGCCATGAATCATCTAATACTCACCTCAACAATACGTATTTTCTGAATTTCTTATATTTCAAGCCTTTAACCTCCAAAGTTCCATTCTTTGACGATTTTAGTCGTTTTTCTTCAATATGTCTTCTATTTGGCTGCAAAATACAATTTAACCTTATAAGTATCATTATTCCATTCAAATAATCCAAAATTGTAATTAAAATGTACTTAAATTTTGCCTAAAAACATTTATAAATAAGGCAATATCAAATACCCCACACTTATTCTTTGCTTGCCCTCAAGCAAATCTAATTATTTTTAAATTCAAACCCTTATCACTAATATCACATAGAACAATCCATTTCCAACTCAGCCATTATACCAAAACCTCAATGCGCATATTTGTGTCTAAAATCTTAATAACTTCCCAATCCTAAATACTCGCATTCCTTATGAAAGTTCACCCATTACCTTATATGGTACTCATTTCTACAACCCTCCAAATCAATCCTCAAAAATCCTTTCTTAACCTTAAGGTAATTTTTGTAAAGCTACCCAAGCATACATAATCTAGAAATTACAACTTTTGATACCACCATGAAGCTCTTGGAATTCTTCACTTTCTTGAATATTTTATCTTTGATTTCTTTGAACTCACCACTCTTTGTGTGATTTTTGGTATCTTCAATTTTTGAATTTCTTCAGAATTTTTGATCTTTGATCTTCATACTTTATACTTTGATTACTCCAAAAATTCTTCAACTTTTTCACTTTTTGGTAATTTGTCTCTCTCTTTTTTTAACATGTATCTCACGTTTTTCTTTTTCACTCAAAACTTACAAGCTTAAGCAAGGGTTCTTAACTTCAACATTTATTGGCTAAAGATACTAGTCTATGTGCGATGACTACATAAGCTCTCCTGGATGGATTTCAGGTTTCGGCTGTAAAACATATTATGACATATAAACTACCAGATTACCTTTTCATAACTCATGACTTTTCAGTAAGACTTGGGAAGCCACAAATATACTATAACATATGTTGGCTCAATTAAACATTTGAGCTCTCATCGAATCGTCCCATCTAATATTAGCAACTTAAGTTCAAATTATTATTACTAGATTAATTATTAGATTATTATTGCAAATCTATTAAAAAAATTTTAATTTACTAATTTCTAGCAATTTACTTTTTCTACCCCTACCCCACACTTATTATATACAATACCCTCATTGTATACATAAAATAAATTAAAATCCATAAAAGGGAGAAAAAGGAACAGACTCCCCTGGGATAGCAGTGGCGACATCAAACTCCAAATGTGTGGAGAAAATGTGCATCTTGAATACGGACTCTTCTAGTAAGGAACTTGGATCTTGAATACGTGAGATATGTAAATATTGTTGGATTAGTGTCTAAGTCCATAACTATTTTGGTATGTACTTGACCCGATGGTGCATGGTCCTTTTGGGTTGCCTTCACCAAAGCAACTTGATAGGATGAATTATGGAGAGAAAGGATTAAATATGATTTATTAATATATTATGAGAATAATATATTAAAGGAGAAATCATATTGTTTAATTAATATTAGTCAATAATTAATTGGTAATTAGTTTTGTGACAAAAAGAGATTAATTAAACTTAAGGGACTGGAATTGTAATTATAAGATAATTACAATTTGGGCCATGGATTGCCTTGTATTAAGGGGTGGACGAATTCTGTGGGGAAACCCATAAGGAAATCGTCCAAGGCCTTAATTAAAGGAGTCTATGGGTTGCTTAGGGCTTAAGCATCCAAATTAGGGTTTCCTTGTTAGATAACCCTAATAGCCTCACTATATATAGATCCCTAAAGGAACAAAAACGTGGACAAGACTCCTCTAGGGTTTGTAGACATTTTTGGGCAGCCTCCATCCTCTCTCCTCTTCATCCTCTTGCTTATGGTGTTTGTGAACCATTAGAGGAGTGACAATTGTGACTCTAAGCTTTCTAAAGTCAATACAAGGATATTTGGGATTGTTATTGCTACATAACAATCAAGGTAATATCTTAAACCTATTCTCATGTTAATATGATTACTTGAATGCTAGAATTAGGGTTTATAGTCTTGGATAACTTGCATGTACAATAGAGAAACCTAGATCCAAGCATTAGGGTTTGTATGAGCACATAGGATGTTCTTAGGACCAAAGCCCATCAGTGGTATCAGAGACTAGACTGATTTCTATTGTATTGATGCATTGTATGATTGAAAAATTCGTTTTTTTGTGTTTCTGGGGGCTGGACTTGCCGAGTCCATGCTGACTCGACGAGTCCATGCCTGACTCGGCGAGTCGGCTGGTCAGATGGAAGGAAAACCGGGATTTCTTGTTGTTTTTGGTTAAGGATAGTTGCCTTATCATATTAGATCAATATAAATCCGATTTTATGATATATTTGACTATATTCTTGATCTAATTGAAGATATTTATCAATTAATAAAATATTTGTTTCCTTATGTGATAATTGATTAATTATTTTGATTAAATTGGTAAATTGTTTTGCAAGAAATCATTAAATAAATCAAATATGGATAATTATGTGATTAAATGTTAATTTAGATTATTTGTTATTTGATACTTGTGCTTTGAAAAGTTTTATATTTTCCCCTTTAGGTTTTATAGTTTAAATTTGAAACCAAAAGTTTTGTTGTTTTGAAATTTAAATAGTTGAAACCCTAATGTTTTGAAAAAGGTTTCAAAACTTGCCCTCAAGTTTTGGAATTTAAATTTTGATTAAAAGTGTAATTTTGATGTATATTTAAATTCTAAACCTAATGTTTTGAAATGTTTCAAAACTTGCCCTCAAGTTTTGGAATTTAAAAGTTGATTAAAAGTTTAATTAGGAATGTTAAATTCTAAAACCCTAGTATTGTTTTGAAAAAGTTCAAATCACACCCTTATGGTTTTATTAATTAATTATGGTGTATAATTAAAAGAGGTTTAATAAATCCATAAAAGTTTAGGTTTACAATTTAATTGAATTAAAAGTATAATTGTTAAATTAGACCACCTAGTATTTTAAAAGTGTAAAATACACCCTATACTATATATAACATTAAAAGTCTAACATTATATATATGTATGAGTAAAGTCAGTCTTACCGTTAGTAGGCCTCATTCACGAAGCTGGTCTATAAGGGGTGTTTAAGGAAATTGCCTATAAAATGGCGATTGAATGGGTATCCACTCTTACCCACCGCACTCTTGACTAGTGGAGGGTCGTTAGCCAAACGGGTAGGATAGGACGAAACCTTCCATTATAAGTATAATGATATACAAAAGTAACTAAATGTTTTACAAATTCCCAATCTTAGTTACTTAGGCAAAAGTGAATTGATGCAATTCCATGAAATTACACTTTGTGCCCTTGCGAAGACGTTAGTGGAGCGTGTGTGGTTTACCGGCACACTAAATGGTTCTAAGCAAAGGTAGCAAAGGGTGACTCAATGTTTGTCATAGTTCGGTGGAGCGTGTGTGGTTTACCGGCACATCGAATAGGTGACTGTAACATGTGAGGGCACCATGTAAGTTTGCATGGTTATTCACACCCGCTTTGTGATCCTCGGCATCCCAGTCACAAACAAGAGGGGCATATCGAGATTTAAACATGCCATTGAAATGTTCAATGAATCTCATAGGATCTAGGAGTTTTCATAGATTTAAAACTTAAATTTCCTTTTCATTTTTTCATGGTGGAAATTAGTGAATCGTCATTCACTTACCTTCAAATATTCTGCAATTAGGGTTACGACATCCCTCTCCCGAGTTGTGGAATATTGTGTTGGGTCCTAGCCTTAGTATCTCATTTGGGTGATTTAACAAGGACTCAATCAATCAACTAACTTGAATTCGTTTTCTCCCGTTTTGTAGATGTCAAAGTTTGACAACTATGGTCTTCTCAAATCCAGTGGAACAAGCATTCCACATGAAGATGATATTCCACGATTCGATCGAGGAACAAGAGATCACACTTCACTTCCTCCTCCTCCTCCAAATTTTCTCCCTAACCCACAAGTTTGAAGGCTTGAAAAGTTCAACCTCACTCAAGCCCTTTTGGCAAGTAAACATAAAGAAGGAAAGTCGGTGTGTGCACACGTCCTAGGGATGAAGTCACACATTGATAGGTTAAGAATGTTGGGATCCGTTGTCTGTGATGTTGGGCTTAATTAAACACAAATGGGATGGACGGAATGTTGGGCTTAAATATCTTATCCCGTAATTCCTTTTAGCCTCACGTTGTAAGTTCTGTCTGATTTACAAATAAACTTAATTTGCAATTCTTTTTATACTAAAAACCTTAATTTAACTACCACTCAATTCAGGGACCCCACACTTACTTTTTTAGCATTCATAAAATTACTAGATGATGAGATGATTAATTTTCCTAAAAACTAAAAAAATGCAAAATATAAAACGAAAAGAAAATTCAAACCGAGCTCGGGTTGCCTCCCGAGAAGCGCTTCTTTTTGATGGAGTCGTGAGCGGGACTCCGTGCCTCCTCGTGTTGAGTTTTTCTGAGAGTCCATCACCAATTGAATCTTTTGTTACTTCCATCGTCTTTTATATGCTTGAACTCGTCGGATATATGCTTTTTTGAATTCTACTTTTTAGCTTTTATCTCATTCACTTTTAGCTTGTGTTTGGTCCCTTTATTTTCCAAATTTTATTCCTTCTTTGGCTTTATGGGAACCATCTTTTCATCCCTATTCACGCTCTTCTCTTTGGAAGTTACCTTGTCCTTGTCCTTGTCACTTGATAATTCGTCAACTTCCTTTCTTACCCAAGAAGTTAGATTTGTGTAGACAATTACTTCAACTAAAAATGGAATGGATTCTCTCGGTTTCGTGCGTTTGACTTGTTGAATTGCCTTTAGTTCTTCTTCCATTAACTTCTCCAATTCTCCAAGTTCATCTTCATCATCAATATTGAAAACCTCCTCTTGAACATCATTTTTTAAACCATCTTCTACCCCAAAAGTTTCCTCTTCATCTCCAACTCTCAAAGTGAGATTGGACTCGCGAATATCAACCAAGGCACCGACCGTATTTAGTAAAGGGTGACCAATAATAATTGGAACATCGACATCTTCTTTCATGTCCATAACCACAAAATCAACTTGAAAAACAAATTTCCCAATTTTTACTAAGATGTCTTCTACAATGCCCCTGGATTGTGTCACTGAACGGTTGGCCATGTGAGTGGTCATTCTTGTAGCCTTCAATTTCAGAATATTGAGCTTTTTATAAAATGAGAAAGGCATCAAATTTATGGTAGCCCCAGAATCGGCTAAAGCATATGTCTTCAAATTATTACCAAATTCACACAGAAGAGGGAGGCGTCAAGGATCTCCTATCTTCTTTGGTAACTCTCCCAATACAACTCTTGAACTTTGTTCACTAAGAATCACCTTGGAATTTTTCTTCAATTGTTGACGAGTATCTATTAAGTCTTGTATGAACTTCGCATATTCGGGAATTTTAGATAACGACTCAAGAAAAGGAGTATTTATTGGAATACCCTTCACGTGCTTTAGAAACTCCAGATGCTCTCGTTCCAGTGGATAAAGATTAGCTCGGGACGGAAACGATAAAGGAGGACGATAAGCTGGAATAGTTTCTGAAATTTTCTGTTCAAACTGGCCCCACGTCGTGAGCATAGAAGGTTCACGTCGTGAGTCTGGTGTTTCAACAAAATTTTTATTTTCAAGCTTTGTCTTCTTCGACTTTGGTTCGGATGGTTTTGGCTCCTCTTCTAATGCTTCTAGGAACTCAGAAATCTCCTTTTCTTCAGTCTCGATCATCATGACATGGGATTGAGTCTTTTTATCGGGGAATTTTGAAGATAATTTATCGTTCACCAAAGTTGTTAGTTGACCAAGTTGAGCTTTGAGATTGTGGATTGATGCTTGATGATTTCTTAATAGGGCTTGCTGGTTAATCATCATAGCTTGTTGATATTTCATCATCTTCATTTGATCTTTTAGTGTTGCATCAGTATCATCATGCCTTTTCTCAGAAGCTTCCATAAAACGAACTAGCATGTTCTCCAAGTCAACTTTCTTCTCTGCTTGTGGTTGCTCTTTTTGGTAGAAGCCTCGGCCTGTCTGCCTATATTTTTCTTCCTTTTGCTTCTTGTACTCATCATATGACAGCCACTCCTTCTTTGGTCAAGTGTGGACCATTGCACCTTTCACACCCAACTCTAATAGCATGTATTGTCTGGTCCATATTTGTCATTCTCCTATCCATAGTATCAAGCATGGCTTGTACAACATCCATGTCTGCAGATTGTCCACCTCCGCTTCCTTTAACTCCATCTAGCCTTGGATTATGGTACTCACGAGAATTCTTTGCAAAATTTTCAACTAACTCCTTGACTTCCCCCAGATTTTTCTTAGTTAGTTGTAACACCTGGTCTCAGGTATGCATTTAAATTTAATTCAAACTTCATATTTTTACCCTTGGACTCGGCGAGTTGAAGTCTCAACTCGCCGAGTAGGATCGACTCCAGGTTGGGGGATTAAGTGACCTACTCGACGAGTCGGAAGACCGACTCAGCAAGTAGGAGCTGTCTGAGTGAAACCCTAAATTGGAAGGTTTGCACCCTATTTAAACAACTTATGAGGCTTCTACCCTAGCCTCCATCACCCCAAGTCCTGTCCTCGAAAGCCTAATCAGTTGTGAGCATCTTTGAGCTATATTGTGCCTTTGCGTCTTGTTTTGAAGCTAGAAGAAGGAAGGGAAGTTTGGTGAATCAAGGAGCAAGTAAGTGGATTCCGAATTTGGTTGCAATTCCAGTGTTTTTAACGTAAATAGCCCCTATCTTGACCTCCTATGTGTTAGATCTAAATTGGGGATTGAACCTTGGCATCTTTGGGGGCATTTCCATGTCATTTCGGATTCTAGGGTGTAATGTAGGGTAGAATGTAATGTAGGGTAGAAGCTTCAGATCTGGAACCTTAGAGGGTCCTCATGGCATAAAGATGCCATCTTTATGGCCATGAGAACCCCATGCATGTGATAAACACCATTTTTGGTCCTTTAAGCTTAAAAGTCCCATGCATGGACGTAAACTTCATGACTTTACGTGTTATATCGACCTTAGGAGCCCATATCTACCTTTTGGATGAGTTTTGCACAATAGAAATCGAGTTATGAACTTGGGTATAAGTCGACTCGACGAGTTGCTCATGCGAATCAGCGAGTCGGGGTTTGGTTCTCCAACCTTTTATGATTCGAAGGGATCCAATTGAGTTTATAATGGATCTAGACGAGTCCAGAAGAAGGACTCAACTAAATAGACATAGTTATGGACCTGGAAACCATGGGACTCGACGAGTGGATGAACACACTTGGAGAGTCCAAGGCAACCTAACAACCCATGATGACGGACTCGAAGAGTTTTTCATACAACTCAGCGAGTCACAGACTGGTCATACTTATATGATGAAGATGAACTTGACGAGTTCAAGGATGAACTCGACGAGCCAGATAAGGATAGTCCTGATGTTATGTTTGAAGGAGAACTAGTCGTGTTCTTGCTAGACTCGATGAGTAGATTCGGGGTTGGGAACAGATGAAAGAATAGGGACTCGACGAGTTGGTGAACCAACTCGGCGATTCCGGTCAACTGGGGGTTGACTTTGACCAAGATGTTGACTTTAGTCAGGAGTAAAATGGTCATTTTACTCTAAGAGTAGTTATTAGTTTTTGACTAAGTACTTTTATGGAAATTCATAGTCGAAGAGTCACCGGAGCAGCAGACAGAGATTCCTCACCCAGAGTTGCAGTAGTCAGTCACGCAGGGTGAGTTTTCCACCAGTAGGAATGGGTCTAAGGCACCAATGTCGGCCCATTCAATTAGTAGAGTATGACGAGGTGAGCCCGATGTCGGGGATAACCCAATGCAGTTTATATGTTTCTGGACTTCGGTCTGATGCCGGCGCAATCCCGGGAAGTAGTTAAGTGTGCTTGATGTCTTTGTGATTCACGCATGTATATGTGCTATCTGTTAGCTGTCTCGGACTCCGGTCCCATGCCGGGCAAGCCTAATGTAGTATATGCGATTATGTTATACGTTTCAGGGTAAGCCCGATGCCAGGTCAAGCCCGATGTATGATAGTCATTATGCCATGTGTTATGTATTTCAGGGCAAGCCTGATGTATGCTAGTTTATGTGGTATCTGTTATTTGTTCCGGGCTTCGGTCCGATTTCGGGGGCAAGCTCGATGCAGATTATGTGATTATGTTATGTATGTGTCGGGGGTAAGCCCGATGCCGAGGTAGGCCCGATGCCGGGATGAGCCCGATGCCCGATGCGGTTAGATGCGGGGGTGAACCCGATGTTGGACAGTAAGCCGATATCGGGATTAGTCCCGATGCATTTGGGAGTAGTCCCAGAGTTATGTTATATGTGATATGTGTTTTGTATGGTATGTAGTAGTTTGGGGGAGCTCATTAAGCTTCGTGCTTACAGTTTCAGTTTTGGTTTCAGGTACTTCAGCTACCAAAGGGAAGAGATCGAGTTGATGGCATGACACACACCACAGTCTTCAGCGTGGGAGTTTTACTCTGATATTTTGATATGATATTCGATATGAGACTTGATATGTGATAGATAATATAACATTTTGAAACACATGGTTTATGATTTTTATACTTTGGCAAAGATATTATGGTTTTAATATTATTTGAAAAATGAAGTTTTTGGGTAGTATTTTTGGGATGTTTCATTAGCGGTACTTGAGAATCAAGGAGCTGCCTCGTCATGACATTAACACCATCATAAAATATTGAGACTTCTTGTTGTATGTTAAGGTCATTTTGAGTACAATTTCTTAATAATCCTTTATAGCGCTCCCATGCCTCATAAATTGATTCACCCGGATTTTGCTCAAAATTGGCTATTGCCTTCTTGAGTTTAGCTTTCTTGGAAGGTGGGCATAATTCTTCTAAAAACTACTCGCGCATTTGGGCCCAAGTAGTGATTGCACCAGGTGGTAGTGCCTTCAGCCAGTCTTTTGCAGCTCCTTTAAAAGTGACTGGTGGCATCCTCAGCAAGATTGTCTCTCTAGGAACATTTGGGACGTTGAAATAGTCTGCTATGTCTTTAACTTCATCCGAATGCTTGTAAGCATCCTCATGATCCTTTCCAGAAAATGGTACATCCTTAAGTGCAGTAAGGATGTGTCCTTTCAGAACAAATGTGGAAGTTGCAAGAATTGCAGGTTTTACTAGGCAAGGACCAACATCATCTCTAATTCTCTTTTTGTATGCTCCCATGGACATATCTGCAATGTTTGCCATCTCGTTTACTGGCTCGTCTTTGGGTTCACTTCTATGTAGTTCGAATTTTGGGCGGATTCGTAGTCGGATTCTTGTGGGTTAGATTTTTTTTATCAAAGCTTTCAACCTTTGATGATGTACTAGATTCCCCCACTTCATTTCCTGACTTCTTTCCAAAGACTAATTTGAGATCGTTGAAGGATGACTTCTTCGGTGTTTGGTTCACTCCTGTGTTCTTATCCGTCTTCTTGTGAAGGGGCGACTCTAGATCTTCAAGTGGTCACACCAAAGGTGTGTTGGAACCTTTGGACATGAACTTCTGCAAAATAAACAAAAATGAAAACATAAAACTCAACTAAAACAAAAAACAAAGAAAAGCGAAAAACTACTGAACTCACGTCGTGAGCAGTGAAGCTCACATCGTGAGTTTAGTACTGAAACAAAAAAATTCTAAGATGAAAAATTAACTTTTTGCAGGTTTTATCCCACAAAAAGGATCGATTGACCTACAAAAAATAAATCAACAATCAAATAAGATGTTCCCCGACAACGACACCAAAAATGTGATGTGCACAAAAGTACCTACTAATTTGAAATTATTAACCCAACTAACTTAACTAACAACAATGTACAGCAGATAGCGTTTGAGACGCTCAGGCAGAGATTATGCGAGGCGCCGATTCTCACCCTGCCAGAGGGAGTGGAGGATTTCGTAGTCTGCTGTGATGCCTCGATCACAGGTATGGGAGCAGTGTTGATGCAGCGAGGCCGTGTGATAGCTTACGCCTCGAGACAGTTGAAGCCTCACGAGGCCAATTATCCTACGCATGATTTGGAGTTGGGGGCAGTGGTGTTTTCCCTCAAGATTTGGAGACATTACCTTTATGGGGTCCGTTGTACCATTTACACGGATCACAAGAGCTTGAGGTACCTCATGGATCAGCTGAATCTGAACATGAGGCAGAGGCGGTGGTTAGATGTGTTGAAGGATTATGACTGTGAGATCCTTTATCATCTAGGGAAGGCCAACGTAGTGGCCGACGCCCTGAGCCGCAAGGCAGTAGCGGCCCCGATCAGAGACATTTGTTTGAGGATGACAGTGATTACTCCATTATTGAAGCAACTCAAGGAGGCACAGGTAGAGGGCCTCAAGGAGGAGAGGCAGAAGTGTGAGAGGATCGTGGGCCGAGTAGCTTCTTTTGACTATGATAGTAGAGGATTGTTAACCCTTCATGGGAGAGTTTGGGTGCCGTACTGGGGCGGAGTACGACAAGTGTTGATGGATGAGGCTCATACGTCTCAGTTTTCCATCCATCCAGGGGCAACGAAGATGTATAGAGATCTTCGACCTGACTATTGGTGGCCCTACATGAAGCGGGATGTCGCCTGGTACGTAGAAAGATGCCTGACCTGCAGGTCAAGGCAGAGCACCAGAGGCCTCACGGCAAGATGCAGCCGCTAGACATTCCTGTGTGGAAATGGGAGGACATCACCACGGATTTCATCAGTAAGCTTCCCAGGACTACGCATGGGGTGGATTCCATATGGGTTATAGTGGATCGGTTGACGAAGAGTGCTCATTTCATACCGATCCAGGAGAGTCTATCGGCCGAGAAGCTAGCCGATATTTATGTGAGAGAGGTGGTGGCACGGCATGGAGTGCCTGTTTCAATAGTGTCAGACCGAGATGTCCGTTTTACTTCCAGATTCTGGAAGCGGTTTCACAATGAGATGGGTACTCGTCTCCATTTTAGCACCGCTTTTCATCCTCAGACGGACGGGCAGAGCGAGAGGACGATTCAGACTCTCGAGGACATCCTGCGGGCATGTGTTCTAGGCTTCGGTGGCAGTTGGGATACGCATCTTCCGTTAGCAGAATTTTCGTATAACAATAGTTACCATGCGATTATTGATCGACCTCCCTTCGAGATGCTCTATGAGAGGAAGTGCAGGACCCCGATTTGTTGGGGCGAGGTCGGTCGGCGAGTCATTAGGAGCATCGAAGTGGTGCTCAACACGATAGAGTTGATCCAGCAGGTTTGTGGCAGACTGCAGACTGCGCAAAGTCGGCAGAAGAGTTACGCCGATAGGCGGCGTTCAGATTTGGAGTTCCAGGTGGGCGTCATGGTCCTCCTGAAAGTATCGACCTGGAAGGGTGTTATCAGGTTTCGGAAGAGGGGAAAGCTGGGCCCCAGGTTCATTGGTCCTTTTAGGGTTTTGGCCCGGGTGGGTCGGGTTGCTTATCGGTTGGATCTTCCGGCAGAGCTCAGCCAGATCCACAACACCTTCCATGTTTCTCAGTTGAGGAAGTGTTTGGTGGATGAGACAGCACTAGTACCCTTGGAAGATATTCAGGTTGATAGCAGCATGAATTACATTGAGATACCGGTTGCGATTTTGGACCGGAAGACAAAGACCTTGAGGAAAAAGGTGGTTCAGTTAGTGAAGGTGCAGTGGCAACACCGAAAGGGGTCTAAGTGGACATGGGAGGCAGAGGAAGAGATGAGGGAGCACTATCCAGAGTTGTTCCAAGATTTAGCAGCAGTAGACTTAGAGAACGAACTCTGAGACAAGTGGGTGAGAGTTGTAGCACCCCATTCCTGGTATGTATTTAAATAAGTTTATTCGATTTTTGAGAGGAACTCGACGAGTCCGTTGCCCGACTCGTCGAGTAGAGACGGGATGAGCACGCGTATTTAGCCGGCTACTCGGCGAGTCCATACGCTGGACTCGGCGAGTTTGCCTGTTTGGAGGAAACCCTAATTTTAGGGTTTTGCACCTATTTAAACTCTCTTATGCGCCCAAACTCGTCTCTTTCACCCCCAGATCACCTACTAACAAACCCTAGCCATCTTCTTAGTGAGTGTGTGTGTGTTTATTGCTTGTGAAGACATCTTTGGAGTAAGAAGGAGAAGGAGAAAGTTGGAGAGTTCAAGGAAGAGGAAGTAGATCCAGAATACACACTCTATTGGTCATCTTTTCTGGTATTAAATTCTATACCTTGCTTATTGATCATATAGATCTAGGTTGTCCCTAATTTGTGGTTTCTAAGCCCAAAAACCCCAAATCCTTTATGATCAGGCCTTATGGCCGGGTTATACCCCAGATCTGGACACTTATGGCATGCTAGAAGTATAAAGTTTTGGTTGTGGTTGTGATTGAAGTCCCTATTGAGCCTAGAACCTCATTAAGAGCTTATTTTGGGCATATGAATCCTTTAAATCCATGCATGCACGTAAAGTTAGCAACTTTACGTGAAAAACATGCCCGAGAAGTTTAGATCCATCATTTGGAACCACTACATGGCTCAGATTAGGCATGTATGGAAAAAGGACTAAATGAACTCGGCGAGTCCCCAGGGTGACTCGGCGAGTTATATGAAGTTAGCCATCGACTCGACGAGTTGAAAGAACAACTCGGCGAGTCCGATGAAGTTTGACTTAGAACTTGACGCGTTGTGTGAACAACTCGGCGAGTCGGATGATTTTTCCCGAGTAAAGTTGTGTTTGAGTAGGATGGCTTCATTCCTTCGTAGTTACACATAGAGTTAGCAACTTTACATGTCCGGATGGTTCCAAGATTTCAGATCTACGAGTTAGGAACCTTGGCACGGATTCGAATGTAGTTGTATGGAGTCTGCACGTCCGAACTCGGCGAGTAGTTCCTCAGACTCGACGAGTAGTTCTTCGGACTCGACGAGTCGAGTTGCGAGTCCCCGTCTTTCTTTGAGTCAAGAGTTCGGAGTGAATCGGTGAGTGGAAAAAGGGACTGAGTGAGTTAAAGATAGAGTCAGTAAAGGAAGGACTCGGCGAGTCTGCGCCCTAACTCGGCGAGTCTGGTCAACTGGAAGTTGACTTTGACCAGGGGTAAAATAGTCATTTTACCCTCAGTATAGTTATCAGTAATTGATTAAGTGTATTTATGGAAATTGTAGCCGGGGAGATACCGGAGCAGCAACAGACAGTTTCCAGAGCAGTTCATTTAGCAGCCAGTGTATGAGGTGAGTTTCCTTCCAGTAGGAACGGGTCTACGGCCACAATGCCAGCCCGACTAGCTAACAGTAGTTCCCGGGCTTCGGTCCGATGCAACAGTTAGTGTGTTTGATGCCTTCGTGGCTCAGGCAAGATTTATGTGTTATGTGTTCCGGGCTACGGCCCTATGCAGTATGCAATATATATGTTCACGCTAGTTGATATGTTTATGTTATGCTATGTTCAGTAGTTCTGGATTTCGGTCCGATGCAGTTAGTTCCGGACTTCGGTCCGATGCAGGAGGCTAGGCCTCGTTAGTTCCGGACTTCGGTCCGATGCAGCTTCCGGACTTCGGTCCGATGCAGAGGGCAAGGCCCGGGTTAGTTCCGGACGTCGGTCCGATGCAGTTTCCGGACTTTGGTCCGATGTAGTGGGCATGGCCCAATAGTTGCTTATATTTGATTGTATGGTATGTGGTAGTTTGGGGGAGCTCAGTAAGCTTCGTGCTTACAGTTTCAGTTTTGGTTTCAAGTACTTCCGTAATAAAAGGGAAGAGCTCGAGTTGATAGCATCGCACACACCACAGCTTCAGCAGTTTTCTTGGGAGTTTGATTAGACATCTTCACATGTTTAATTCAGTTTGATATGACACCCTTTATTATGTTTTGAGATTTATGACATACGTTTTATATTATGGTTTTCAGCATCATGATTTTTAATATTATAAAACAAAAATTTTTGGGTCGTATTTTGGGATGATACAAAAAAGCATATTTAAAGTACCAAACTAATTATCGAATTATGACTTCTTCTTCCTCCTTGGTGTTAAGAACAATTTCCAGGCCTTCTTTTTCTGTAATTTTCGACTTCTGAAACCTTTCCAAGTCAGCCAACCTCCTTAAAGGCGTAGGGATCAAGGATATATATAGTTTTGGATTTTGCCCGATTCACATCGTGAGATTTGAAGGCTCACCTCGTGAATCCAATAGATATTCATATTCAACACGGATTCCTGATCCACGATGTTTATCTTCTAGAAGGCCAAACTCACGATGTGAATCATCTAATACTCACCTCGTGAGTACATATTTTCTGAATTTCTTATCTTTTAAGCCTTTAACCTCCAAAGTTCCATTGTTTGACGCTTTTAGTCCCTTTTCTTCAATATGTCTTTTATTTGGCTGCAAAATACAATTTAAACTTATAAGTATAATTATTCCACGCAAATAACCGAAATATTAATTAAAATGTACTTAAATTTTGCATAAAAACATGTATAAATATGGCAATATCAGCAGCGGAATAGAAAGCTGACCCAATACCCTCATCGTAGATGATCGGTACTCTCCCAGTAGGATCTCGAACTGTCACCATCTGCCATTCATAGTCAATCATGTCCCCAAACCAGCTCAACCAGTCCATACCCACGATTACACGGAAATTTCCTATCGTAATAACGATAAGATCTATCATATATTCAGTAGTGAAGATCGGAAGCTCATCAGGTATATAGACTCTTAATGGCCTGCTCAAGGCCTCCCGCACAATATTAAAACTGCGACAAAAAGATGACGAAACAAAATACCGAATCGCACTTGAGTCAAACATCACAAACATAGATACAAAATTCACAAGAAAACTACCTACATGAATAATAACACAAGCAACATAAATAAATCAGAATAACAATAAAGAACACATACCAGCCACGATATCAAGAGTTGCCCGGGCCTCCTCTGCTGTCAACTGAGATGCTCTCCCTCGATCCCGCGATGTCTCGGTCTGCCCCTACTAGTCATCAGTAATACGCAGGGTGGCGGGGGCGGAGTCTGAACCACCCTAGATGCAAGTTGAGGAAACTCGACCCTTACATGACCTGTCTGTTTGCAATTTAAGCAAACCCGAAATCCCTTGGGGCAATCCCTAGCTAAATGCCCCTTATTTCCACACATGTAACAAGTCGTCCCAAACTAACAGGGTCCCTTACCCCTTACCGCACTTACCTCAAGTGCGACCCTTCTGTCCTCCCTCTCCCGAGTCAGTGGGCTTAGATCACTTAGTCACCGGCTGTTACTGCACTGGTCTCCTATCTCTCACGTGGATCTCCCTCTCCTCTCTAGCCTGGGTCTCCAACTCAATCTATCTCCTCATGGAGTTGGTCTGTAGGTCAACCAATATCCGATACGAATTGTTCACCATGAACTCACTGATATCCTTCCTCAAGATACTCAGATACCGACTCACACGTGCCTGCTCAGTAGACACGTGCTCATGACAAAACAAGGCCCTCTCGTTAAACATACTGGTTATCTCAGTTACCGTCTCTGTCTTCTGCTTGAGAGACAGAAACTCTTGGGCCAACCTCTCTCTCTCTCTCTCTCTCTAAACCACTGGTACAAACTCATCTCGGAACATCTCAATAAATCTCTCCTAGGTCACCGCAGATCGCTTTGCAATAGAATAATCAGGTTTCACAAACCTCCACCAATCCTTCGCTCCCAAGAGAAGCAGGTTCAACAATGTAACGCCCGGGTTTTCAGGGCTAAGCATTTTTGTCAATGTAATAGTCTAGGTCAACTATTGTAACTCTTTTTGAAGTAATAAATATAAAATATTTGAGTATTATGTGAATTATGTGTTTATTATTTAATTATAAATGTATAATTAATAAAGAATAAAAATGAGCGTCAAAATTAAAGTGTGAGATAATCCTGATATCTCTACATAAAGTTGTAGAATACTTCTCAAGGTTTCCGTACATATAAAGAATGCCGAAATCCGAGCTATAACGAAGAAGTTATGGCCCGCCGAAGTTTTACGGCAAAACCGGCACGACACCGGGAGACGTAAATAGTGAATTTACAATAGAAGACTTTTTAGCCTTATCAATCTAAACAAAAGTCGTAGAATATGCTAAACTAAGAATATCGATAAAAAGAACGCCCAAATCTGACTTCGTATGAAGAAGTTATGATTTTTCTAAGATTCGGCTTAGCAGTGCACGGCCTGAAACTCGAATTTTAGTTCGAGCGGTTTTTGGCTTACGCAACGTAAATGAGAGTTGAAGATCTCATTAATAGGAAATCAACGGTAAAAAGACAGACAAAAACAGAGTCCGTATGTAGAAGTTATTAATTTTACGCAGACGTTTAACAGTATAATCTCCTTGTACTGTTAAATTTAAGATCGATCGAGAATTGGCTGACGGTGTCAAAATGAAAGTTGTAGATCTTATTATTACCTACGCGTGGATATAAAGAACGTCAAAAACGGAGGTCGTATGTGAAAGTTACGGATTTTAGAAGTCGGAAGTGTGCTGTGCGAAAATGGGTGATGTGGCACAATCTTGGCCATTGCTTTCTCCCCAAGGCTTGCCACCAGATGGTGACATGTGGCACCAAGTTCAGCCACATTTCACCCTATAAATACCACCTCTCCCACCCTCATTTTCTTCACACCTTTCCCATTCTTTCTTCTCTTTACTCTCTCTCTCTCTCTCTAGAACCTCTCTCTAGCCCCAAAATCCCCCGAAAAGCCTAGGGAACCTCCCTAGCACGAGGCGGAAGCCCCGGAGTGCTCGAAGGCTCCGAGAAGAAGAGCTTTTCGGCTCGGGAACGCTGCTCCAAGCAAAGCCCGGTTTTCTATAAAACCCGCTGTAAGTGAGCTACGCCTACGCTATTTTTAATATAGCTTTTATTTAATTATAGTAACGTTATTAGGAACTTATAATAAATACTTGGGCTATTATTATGGGTTATATAAGTATTTTTTTGACGCTTATATAATAATAATAATAATAATAATAATAGCTAGACTATTAATTAGTCTCGACGAATAATAAACTAAACTCTAGTGGTAATAATACTAGGTTTCGTCGAAGAAAAATTCTTTTTAAGAAGCGAAGCGCTGTCTGAGTTCGGAATCACCACCTTTTCAGGTGAGTGCATATTTACTTTCAACTTACACATAGATATGAAGTATTTAATATAAATTACGTGCTATTTGTGCATATTATCTGAATACTTGCTATCTATGCTGGATGAACGTTTTATACATGTTTTCAAAGATTTAAACTGTATATGTATTTTATATCTACAAAATGTGTTGGGTAAAACATGGGTAGATGTAATAGTTGCTGTGTGACAAAATAAAATAATGAGAGGCCTCGTTATAGATGTTATTGATGATCCAGTCATCTAGCGGAGTATAGATGACGACCACGGACTATTCTAGACAGTCCAGTGGAACACTAGCAGGCTCGCAACCTGTAGGTGTTTATTTGAACTGTGTGCTCACCAGATGTACTCCATCCCCCACATGGTTGCCTATTAGGACATTTATTGCTGAGGAATCCCCTTAGTAGTAGTGTCCGTCCCGATGATGATCCTTAGGCTAGGTCCCTTATGATAGGTGTTTAGGGACGTAAAGTGAGGATAACGGGAACGGGTAATCGGGTTATTGTTGATTGATGAAATTAATAAACTATTTATTGTGGGTTGAAAACCCTATGTGCTCACCAGGCTCCCAAGCCTGACCCACTCAGTTTTATGTATTACAGGTAGTGGCGCTTGAGCATATATATGATGTTTGGACGAGGGATTACGGATATAGGCCTGTAGATATGAAATAATGTAGTAAGGCTTGTATTGTACTGTTTATGCTTTTGATCTGTACGAACATGACATCCCGAGTCTTTTAATGAAATACATTTCTATGGAAATGCTTTTGATAAATCTTTATCAACCAACCAATAGTTCAAGAAAATAACCAAGATGACGGATTCGAGAGAAATGGATGCAAGTACAAGGATTTTCAGACTTGCAAGCCATCGACTTTCACGGGAAAGGAAGATCAAATCGGAGTCATGGATTGGATCTCGGAGATGGAGTTAGCTTTCATGACATGCGGTTGCAGAGGGAAGCTACAGACCACGTTTGCAGTGCGTCAGTTTCGAGGAGGCGCTGTACGTTGGTGGAATACTTTGGGGAAGACTTTAAGCCCCAACAAACCCCTGGAACTGACATGGGCAGAATTTCTGGTACAATTCAAACGAAAGTACTGCTCAGCTCAAAACCTACTCGAGCTAGAGAACCAGTTTCTAACCCTAAAGAAGGGGAGCATGTCAATCGATGAATACACGAACAACTTCACAGAAAAGATGGAATTTGCCTTGCGTCTTGTTCCGGATGAGCTGACGAAAATTGATATGTACGCAAAGGGATTACCATGGGAGTACGCGGTGCCAGTGCGTCAGGCACCTACCTTGGAGGCAGCTATCTGGGCTGCCAAGTCTGTGGAGGATATGATTAAGGGAAGAGCTGCCAGCAAAGTCGAGGTTGGCGAGAAAAGGAAATTTGACGGATCCTCAAGGTCCAGTAAGAAGGGTAGATTCTCGAAGTCTGGTTCGAGAGGAGGAGGATCAGAAGCGAAGTGGTGTGACAAGTGCAAGAAAAAGCACTCTGGGAAGTGTGACGGAGGGGTCACTTGTTACAAATGCGGAAAGCCTGGGCACTATGCCAATCAATGCACGTTCATTAAGAAGGTCTGTTATGAGTGCAACGAGGAGGGGCACATTTCAAGGGATTGCCCGAAGAAGAAGGAGATAGGAAGACCCAACATACCACCGAAGCCGAAGGCGAGAGCCTTCCAGATGACGCTCGAGGCTGCAAAGGAGGCAGCAGACGTCGCTTCAGGTACCTTTCTTGTAAATGGTTTGCCTGCAAATATACTATTTGATTCCGGAGCCAACTACTCCTTTGTGTCGCATAAATTTGGTGGGAAATTAGCATTGCCTGTAGAAAAACTAGATAATGCCCTGATTGTAGAAGTTGCCAGTGGCAAATTCGTACCTGTTAGAAATCGTATTAGGAACATCGTCATTGACCTAAACGGAAACGAATTCCACGAAGAGCTATTACCCATAGAGTTAAACGGTTTCGACATCGTTTTGGGTATGGATTGGCTTAGCGCCAACGATGCTGAGATTCAATGCCGAAAGAAGATAGTAAAGGTAAACCCACCCGGAAAGGAATCATTTATGGTGTACGGGGACAAACGCAGAGTAACTTCTGGAATCATCTCCCTGATGAAAGCCAGGAAATGTTTGTCCAAAGGATGTGCATCATACTTGGCATTCGTAATCGATGCTAAGAAAGAAAAGAAAGAGGTGCAGAATATACCGGTTGTGTGCGATTATCCGGAAGTCTTTCCCGAAGATCTTCCCGGATTACCACCTGATAGACAAGTGGAGTTTCGTATAGACTTGTTACCAGGAACAACACCGATAGCAAAGCCACCTTACCGATTAGCACCGACGGAGATGAAGGAGCTCATGACACAACTTCAGGAGTTGTTGGACAGCGGATTCATTCGACCTAGTTCATCACCCTGGGGAGCTCCGGTGTTATTCGTGAAGAAGAAGGACGGAAGCATGAGGATGTGCATAGACTACCGAGAGCTGAATAAGGCAACGGTGAAGAACAAGTATCCATTGCCGAGGATTGATGACCTATTCGATCAGCTGCAAGGTTCGAGCTACTTCTCAAAGATCGATCTTAGGTCAGGATATCATCAGCTGAAGGTGAGAGAGCAGGATATTGAGAAGACTGCATTCAGAACAAGATATGGACACTACGAGTTCTTGGTTATGTCATTCGGACTAACCAATGCTCCCGCAACATTCATGGATTTGATGAATAGGGTCTGTAAACCATTCCTCGATAAATCTGTGATAGTGTTCATCGACGACATTCTTATTTACTCGAAAATCCAGGAGGAGCATGGCAAGCATCTACGAGAAGTGTTGGAGGTGTTAAAGAAGGAGAAGCTTTTTGCGAAGTGCTCCAAATGCGACTTCTGGATACGGGAAGTCCAATTCTTGGGTCATGTTGTTAACCAAGAAGGAATAATGGTTGACCCCGCCAAGATCGAGGCTGTAATGAAGTGGGAACGTCCGAAGAGTCCCACGGAGGTTCGAAGCTTTCTAGGATTAGCCGGATATTACCGACGATTTATCCAAGGCTTTTCTTCGATAGCTGCTCCATTAACAGCTTTGACCCATAAAGGAGCTACGTATACATGGAGTGAGAAACACGATGAGGCGTTCGAGAAGCTAAAGAAGAAGTTATGTGAAGCACCGATACTTTCTCTACCCGATGGAGTTGAAGATTTCGCGGTTTATAGTGATGCATCTGGAGTCGGGTTGGGTTGTGTTCTGACCCAAAGAGAAAAGGTGATAGCATACGCATCTCGACAATTAAAAGAGCACGAAAAGAACTACCCCACTCATGATCTGGAGTTGGCAGCGGTAGTATTTGCCTTAAAGATATGGAGGCATTACCTCTATGGCACGAAGTGTAAGCTCTTCACTGATCATAAGAGTCTCCAGTATCTCTTTAATCAGAAGGAGTTGAACATGAGGCAACGACGCTGGCTAGAGCTTCTCAAGGACTACGACTGTGAGATACTTTACCACCCAGGTAAAGCAAATATTGTTGCTGATGCTCTCAGTCGGAAAGTCAATCTTGAAAGAAAAAGGCCAAGAGCGTTAAGAATTGAAGTCGTCTCGACGATTGTGGAAAGTATCAGGAAAGCTCAAGAAGAAGCCTTAGAAAAGAATGACCGAAAGGAAGAACGTCTGGGAAAAACGTTAGTGTTCGGTACAAACAGTCGAGGACTGAAGGTATTCCAAGATCGAATCTGGGTACCTAAGATGGGAGGAATAAGAGATCTTCTAATGGAAGAAGCACACAAGACCATGTACTCGATTCATTCCGGTAGCATTAAAATGTATAGGGACCTAAAACCCTACTACTGGTGGCCGACGATGAAGCTCGATGTTGCGAAGTATGTGGCCAAGTGCGTAACATGCGCGAGGGTTAAGGCACAACATCAGAAACCGTATAGGAGTTTAGAACCTTTACCTGTACCCATGGGTAAATGGGAAGACATCACCATGGATTTTGTGACTAAACTGCCCAGAACGAAGAACGGACACGACATGATTTGGGTAGTCGTGGATCGTTTCACCAAGAGTGCACACTTCATAGCCGCCAACGAGAAGTGGTCTATGGATAAGCTCGCAAACGCTTACGTGAAGGAAATTGTAAGACTTCACGGTGTCCCTCTTACGATTGTGTCAGATCGTGATAGTCGTTTCACGTCAAGGTTTTGGAGGAGTCTACAAGAGGAGTTGGGTACAAAGTTGTGTTTGAGTACTGCTTACCATCCGCAAACTGATGGTCAGAGCGAAAGAACGATTCAGACGCTGGAAGATATGTTGAGAGCATGTACCCTCGAATTCCAAGGGAATTGGGACGAGCACTTACCTCTGGTAGAATTTTCCTACAACAATAGTTTTCACTCGAGCATCAAGATGGCACCTTATCAGGCCTTGTATGGACAGAAGTGTCGTACGCCGTCTTGTTGGCTTGAAGCCGGAGAGAAGCAGTTTATGGGCCCCGAGATAGTCCATGAGACTGCTGAGAAATTGAAGGTGATTAGGGAAAGAATGTTAGCAGCTCAGGATCGTCAGAAGAGCTATGCTGACAAGAAAAGACGACCGATAACCTTCGAAGTTGGGGATTCCGTTTTACTTAAAGTCTCACCGTGGAAGGGACTTATACGATTTGGGAAACGAGGAAAGTTGAGTCCAAGGTTTATTGGACCGTTCAAAGTTCTTCAGAAGATTGGGAACCAAGCTTACAAGCTGGAATTGCCCGAAGAACTCAATGGTATTCATAACACCTTCCATGTGTGTTATTTGAGGAAATTCATGGGAGATGTTCCCGACATAATTCCAATCTCGGAATTAAGGATGGATGAGAATAAAAGGCTGATCGAAGAGCCTGAGGCAATTATTGACCGTAAGACTAAGAAGCTACGACGCAAGATGGTCAACTTGGTGCTAGTCCGATGGAAACATTCGAATGGGCCGAATCTCACTTGGGAAACAGAGGATGACATGATGAGTTGCTATCCACATCTGTTTGCTGATGCATGATTCCGGGACGGAATCATCCTAAGGGGGAGAGAATTGTAACGCCCGGGTTTTCAGGGCTAAGCATTTTTGTCAATGTAATAGTCTAGGTCAACTATTGTAACTCTTTTTGAAGTAATAAATATAAAATATTTGAGTATTATGTGAATTATGTGTTTATTATTTAATTATAAATGTATAATTAATAAAGAATAAAAATGAGCGTCAAAATTAAAGTGTGAGATAATCCTGATATCTCTACATAAAGTTGTAGAATACGTCTCAAGGTTTCCGTACATATAAAGAATGCCGAAATCCGAGCTATAACGAAGAAGTTATGGCCCGCCGAAGTTTTACGGCAAAACCGGCACGACACCGGGAGACGTAAATAGTGAATTTACAATAGAAGACTTTTTAGCCTTATCAATCTAAACAAAAGTCGTAGAATATGTTAAACTAAGAACATCGATAAAAAGAACGCCCAAATCTGACTTCGTATGAAGAAGTTATGATTTTTCTAAGATTCGGCTTAGCAGTGCACGACCTGAAACTCGAATTTTAGTTCGAGCGGTTTTTGGCTTACGCAACGTAAATGAGAGTTGAAGATCTCATTAATAGGAAATCAACAGTAAAAAGACAGACAAAAACAGAGTCCGTATGTAGAAGTTATTAATTTTACGCAGACGTTTAACAGTATAATCTCCTTGTACTGTTAAATTTAAGATCGATCGAGAATTGGCTGACGGTGTCAAAATGAAAGTTGTAGATCTTATTATTACCTACGCGTGGATATAAAGAACGTCAAAAACGGAGGTCGTATGTGAAAGTTACGGATTTTAGAAGTCGGAAGTGTGCTGTGCGAAAATGGGTGATGTGGCACAATCTTGGCCATTGCTTTCTCCCCAAGGCTTGCCACCAGATGGTGACATGTGGCACCAAGTTCAGCCACATTTCACCCTATAAATACCACCTCTCCCACCCTCATTTTCTTCACACCTTTCCCATTCTTTCTTCTCTTTACTCTCTCTCTCTCTCTAGAACCTCTCTCTAGCCCCGAAATCCCCCGAAAAGCCTAGGGAACCTCCCTAGCACGAGGCGGAAGCCCCGGAGTGCTCGAAGGCTCCGAGAAGAAGAGCTTTTCGGCTCGGGAACGCTGCTCCAAGCAAAGCTCGGTTTTCTATAAAACCCGCTGTAAGTGAGCTACGCCTACGCTATTTTTAATATAGCTTTTATTTAATTATAGTAACGTTATTAGGAACTTATAATAAATACTTGGGCTATTATTATGGGTTATATAAGTATTTTTTTTGACGCTTATATAATAATAATAATAATAATAATAGCTAGACTATTAATTAGTCTCGACGAATAATAAACTAAACTCTAGTGGTAATAATACTAGGTTTCGTCGAAGAAAAATTCTTTTTAAGAAGCGAAGCGCTGTCTGAGTTCGGAATCACCACCTTTTCAGGTGAGTGCATATTTACTTTCAACTTACACATAGATATGAAGTATTTAATATAAATTACGTGCTATTTGTGCATATTATCTGAATACTTGCTATCTATGCTGGATGAACGTTTTATACATGTTTTCAAAGATTTAAACTGTATATGTATTTTATATCTACAAAATGTGTTGGGTAAAACATGGGTAGATGTAATAGTTGCTGTGTGACAAAATAAAATAATGAGAGGCCTCGTTATAGATGTTATTGATGATCCAGTCATCTAGCGGAGTATAGATGACGACCACGGACTATTCTAGACAGTCCAGTGGAACACTAGCAGGCTCGCAACCTGTAGGTGTTTATTTGAACTGTGTGCTCACCAGATGTACTCCATCCCCCACATGGTTGCCTATTAGGACATTTATTGCTGAGGAATCCCCTTAGTAGTAGTGTCCGTCCCGATGATGATCCTTAGGCTAGGTCCCTTATGATAGGTGTTTAGGGACGTAAAGTGAGGATAACGGGAACGGGTAATCGGGTTATTGTTGATTGATGAAATTAATAAACTATTTATTGTGGGTTGAAAACCCTATGTGCTCACCAGGCTCCCAAGCCTGACCCACTCAGTTTTATGTATTACAGGTAGTGGCGCTTGAGCATATATATGATGTTTGGACGAGGGATTACGGATATAGGCCTGTAGATATGAAATAATGTAGTAAGGCTTGTATTGTACTGTTTATGCTTTTGATCTGTACGAACATGACATCCCGAGTCTTTTAATGAAATACATTTCTATGGAAATGCTTTTGATAAATCTTTATCATATTATTGTTTTGGGACAAATTCCGCAACACTTTTATTTAAAATGTTACTCTGATTTTTAAACAAAGCATAAACAAACCGGTCTTTTCTGGCCGTGATTTTGGGGATGTCACAAACAAGAAACGAACCCTAAGATTCTATAGACAGGAGCAAGTGTAAAAACAACCCTCAACGTCAGAAATCCATCTCATCGTCATAATCAAATCCTGGGTCCCATAAAACTCGAGTGGCTTGTTGGGTCAAAAATATGGTTTATACTTTACTTTTCTAAGAAAATGTATTTTTGTGTCTTGGACTGTAAACAGCTTGGTGTTTACGGTCGTATATGTGTTTACGGTTGTGTTTATGGTCGTGAACAGGTTTACGACCGTAAACCCATTCATGACCCATGTCTACTATATATAGGGTGAGGAGTGCATAATTGTAAGAAGATGGAGAGCTTAAGTGTGAGCATTTGAAGGTGTTCTAGAGAGAGAGAAAAGAGAGTGTGTGTGAATCTTGTATCCGGATCTTCATTCATATCAATACATACAAGATTCATCATGTTCTTCTTCTCCTTCTCTTCTGTTTGATCTGACATCATCCGTTTGATTGGGATTCCGCACCATTAAACGGATCTGATTGATACACAAGCAGATTAGGGACTTACAATTGGTATCAGAGCTTGGATTGTATCAGTCAATTATGTCAGATCTGTAGCTCATTTGATCTTATTTTCGAAAGATTTTTGCATTTTTGGATAGATCTCTGAAAATTAGGGGGGGTTGTTCTTCGCGTTTTTGATCGAGTTTTGGAGCAAAAAAGGTGAAAAACGTTGTTTTTCACGAAATCTGCGAAGAGTTTACTGCCGGAGTTTACGGCTGGCAGTTTGCGGTCCTTGGCCTGTGCGGCTCTGTTTGTGGCTCAGCAGCGGTCGGCTTGGTGGACGGCTCGGCTTCGCTTCATTCTATTCCACACGCGCTTCATTAAAAAATAACAAACGGATTTGGGGGGTGCCGAGGATCGAACCCGGGTCTCACCTGAACTCATTAAGGCGCCTTACCAGTTGAACCAACCAGCCACTTGTTTCATTCCTTCAAAATATAATTCAAAAGGCGTCTTTCTTCGATCCCAGTTTCGCAATTTTGAAAAATTCAACCCAAAAATTCAATTTCTTTTATTTTAAAATCTCATTTTCAACCCAAAGTTTTAGTTTTTAAATTTTGATTTTGATTTTTGACTTTTTACTTAAATTTTTACTTTGACTTTTAAAATTTGACCTTTGACTTTAAACTTTGACTTTCTCATTTAACTTTTAAATTTTCAAATTTAGCTTTTCAGTTTGACTTTTAAGTTTATCTTTTCAAGTTTGATTGTTGAGTTTGACTTTTTAAATTTGACTTTAAGGTTGACTTTTGAGGTTTATAGTCAAAGGGCATTTTTAATTTAAGTTTGACTTTTAAGTTTAATTTTGGCTTCTAGTTGTGCTTTTAATGGCTTTTGAGGTCAACAAGGGAAATCAAGACATGAAAGAGAGTCGTCAAGATATGTTAAAACAAAAGTTCAACATGTTCAATTAAATTCCTGGAGATACCCTGGAAGCTCAGTTGCAGCGATTTACTACACTTACTACTGAGATGAATATAGTTGGGATCTTTTTCACCAAGTCAGAGATAAACAAAAAGCTACTGAATCCACTTCCAAAATCGTGGGATATGAATGTGGCTGTCATAAAGAAGAGAAAACATCTCAATCATCTTAGTCTTGCTGCTGTAATTGAAGAACTTGACGCTTTGAAGTGTGGAAATACAATGAGTTCTACAAACATCCCGGACAATGAAGTTTCATGCTCTCCATCATGTGAATCTACGATTAAACTTCTTTCGTGAACATAATGATTTGCTAAAAAGGGAAGTCAAGGACCTAAAATACGAAGGATGTCAACTTAGGAAAGGACATAAACCCCTGAAGGCTGAATTAGAATCAAAAACCAAAGACTTTAAGAGCTTCAGGAAGATTATAGCAATAAATATGAAAATTATGACTATGTTAAGAGACAACTTGCTGAATTAACTGCTAAGCTTGACACATTAAAAGGCAAATTTGTAACTGCAGATTTTTATTTTAGAAAATTTGATGTGTCAAGCGAAATAGTTGCAAACATGATAGACCATTGTTTGCAATTTAAAAATAACCAACAAAAAGGTCTAGGGTATGATAGTGTTCGTCCACCTTTCAATCGTCACTACACATTCATCCCTATGACACAGAAAGAGATTGACAGGGAGGCACATCTTCATTATGGCAAAAGGGGTGGCAATTGATGACACGACACGACAAAAATGCACGACACGAAAACAAATTGAGACGAAATTGAAATTCGAATTCGTGTTCATTTTGTGTTCGTGTTAGGTGTTAAAAACACGACATCATGTCGTGTCGTGTTCGTGTTCAAAATTTGACACGAGATTGACACGATTTAACATTTTTTGTCATGTTTTTTGTGTTTGTCGTGTTTTTCGTGTTATGTATGAATAAATATTAATTAAATACATTAATTGTTATTTCATGCTATCTTTGTCGTGTCGTGTCGTTTTTGTCGTTTTTTAAACGATTCATTTACGTGTTAGTTCAAAAAACCCGAGATCGTGTCGTGTCGTGTTCGTGTTACATAATACCTTGTCGTGTCGTGTCGTGTCAGACAAAAACACGACACGATGGCCAGATTTGCCACCCCTATGGCAAACCATCTGGATTTGTGTCAGGAGGTATTCAAGTTGAAAATTCTAATGTTTCTGCTTCATGTGCAGGTAAAGTGGCAGAAGATGAGAACAAAGAGAAAACCATTGAACAAACCAACATCTCCTTGAGCTCTGAATATGTTGCTTTGAACTCAGTTGTTTCTGATCAACCTGCTGTTGAGAAATACAGGCCACCAATACATGTGAAACAGAGTGACTGTTGTAATTGTGCTTATGGGAACAATAAGAGACAAGGAAAGGATACGCCACCAGGGGTAGGAAGAAACAACTTCACAGTGAAGAAAAAGACATGTTTTCACTGTGGAACACCTGGGCACATTGCTAGAAATTGTCCTAATCGTGCATACATTCCCTACTATGCACAAGGCTGGTAGAACGCACCAAAAGGGAGTAACTTCAAAAGAAACCCCTCAAGGTCACGTTCAGACCATGGTGACTGGAACACCCACAAGGCCAAGAATCCGAATCCCAAGGGCGAGAAGGGAATGTCGGCCAAGAAGCCAAATCCAAGAGATGCTCCTGTGAAGCCAAAATCAAAGTCATATGAACGGCCAACATCAAGATCAAAAGCAAGTACTGGGCCACGCATCAGATCGAACAAGAAAAGGGTTAAACCCAACTACAAATGGGTTCCAAAGGCTCACTCTCCCAAATCTTCTAACGATTCTAATATTTCTACATCTTCTGTTTTTGATAAGTAGGATATGTCTTGGGAGAGAGTACCTTGCAAAGATGACAAAGGTCAACCTAGTTTCAAAATGGACTGGGTTCCAAAGACCAATGGATCCCGTTCTGTGTCGGAGCATCTATGGAAGCATATCATCAGACTTTGGTTTGTTGGTAGTGGCTGTTCTAGGCACATGATAGGGGACATCTCTCAACTGTACAACATTCAGAACTTTGTTCAAGAGTGTGTGTCCTTTGCAGGAAAGGAAAGAAAGGAAGAAAGGAGAGGATCACATAGGGTTAGTGCTTAATGATATGAAGAATTTTTGGATCTGTTCTGAGATTATGCGTGCTGTTCTCAGACCTTCTGGATGCAAATTCAATCGGTGAATTACGGTTTGCGTTTTCTCTCTATACTCCAGAGTTTATCTTTGGTTCGTTTTAAAAGCCAAATTTTCATTTTCTTATAGTTTTTTGTTAGTAGGCACTATTTGGGAAGTGATATCAAGAAAGTGATAACGAGCAGTCTAAAACATGTGTAAAGGACTGAATCTGAATTGTCTAGACTCTGTGTTCAATGTGATGGTAGGCACGAAGGATTTGACAGTGTGGATTTAGTTAAGATTGTTTGGATTGACCATATGACACTCGGGTAGATTAAGCAGTGAGATAAACACGGGAACCTACATGATACACTAAATTAATACGCATCTAGAACAGTGGTTCAACTTTTCCTTAATTTATGGACTTACGTCCTTAATTTTGGTTCTGATAGGTCGAATGGGGTGTTCTGATAAAGTAGGCCTGTAGGAAATTATTTTCTTGCTTTCTATCTGTTAGTCATATGTTGCTTCCTCTGCGTGATTGGAAGAAATCCGACCTGGAATGCAACATATGCAACTCTATTTCTACGCACCTCTTTATCTATGAAATTCTTTCTATCTGTTAGCCATATGTTGTCCCCTTTGTGTGATCGGAAGATCCGACCTGGGACACAACGTATATGCACCCTACTATCTCTATATCCCTCTATCTCTGTTAGTCATATGTTGTCCCCTCTGCGTGATTGAAATAGATCCGACCTGGGACACAACATATGTATCTATCTCTAAATATGTCTTCCTCCTTAATAATTGTTTACTCACCTAAAGTAAGGAATTCTTTGGAAGTTCTTGATAACCAGGGTATATCGGGAAGTGGGGAACACGTTATAGTGTAACTAGAATTGAACCATTTAGAGGTTTTCTGTAGATCTCGTTGCTTAATTTAAGTAGACAACAATACCCGTAGTCGTCGTCAGTAAAATAGTTTATTTAGAAAAGTTTGCCGATACTCTTCGTGTTTAAGTGGACCACAATACCAGCAATTGGCCAGATCTATTCATGAAGGTGAAGGTACTGATTAACAAGTTCAGGCTGTCTCACAACTTTGATTCCAAATACTTTTCTTTTTGTTAAATTTCTTCATAGTTTTCCTCTATGCAAAAATTTAGGGGGAGAATTAAAAAAAAGAAAAAAAAGAAAGAAATTCAAAAATCAATGAAAAATTAGAAATTTTCAAAAATCAAACAAAAATAAGAAAATTAAAAATCCAAAAGTAGTGTTATTTTTATTTTGTTTTTGTTTTAAGTTTTCTTTTAGTTTTGTTTTGTCTTGAAAAGTGATTTCAGGTGTAGATGAAACTCATGGAGACTGTATCGAGATTTTATGAGCCAAAGCTTCATCCGTTAGCATCGAAGAATTCTCATTTGAAGGAGTAAGAAATGAAGATTATTCTTTCAACATTCAATCTTTCAACCCCAGAAACAAGGTAAAGTTGTAGTTGAAGATTATGTAACATATTGCATTGAAGCCTCATCAATTAGTCTGCTGCTATCTATGAACCTGCTGAAGTGATCCAAAAGTTTAGTTCACTCTTTTATTCTCTCTGAAGATTCTCAAGCTGAAAGCGCCATTTTTCAAGAATCTCTACAAGAAGCCTCCTCACCCAATGTGTGTTCAAAGCCAAATTCTGAAGAAAAGACCAACTACTCAAGATGAAGTCATTCATTGAAGATAAATGCTGAAGCCAAGCTCTCGATGAAGATTGACAAGAAAAGCCAACTACTTTTTAGGGGGAGCTTATTGGTTCAATTAAGAAAAGAAAGCTATAAACCAAGGGGGGAGATTGTTGGGTCAAAAATATGGTTTATACTTTACTTTTCTAAGAAAATGTATTTTTGTGTCTTGGATCGTAAACAACTTGGTGTTTTACGGCCGTATACGTGTTTACGGTTGTGTTTATGGCCGTGAACAAGTTTACGGCCGTAAACCCATTCACGACCCATGTCTATTATATATAGGGTGAGGAGTGCATAACTGTAAGAAGATGGAGAGCTTAAGTGTGTGCATTTGAAGGTGTTCTAGAGAGAGAGAGAAAAGAGAGTGTGTGTGAATCTTGTATCTAGATCTTCATTCATATCAATACATACAAGATTCATCATCTTCTTCTTCTCCTTTTCTTCTATTTGATCTGACATCATCCGTTTGATTGGGATTCCGCACCATTAAACGGATCTGATTTATACACAAGCAAATTAGGGACTTACATGGCTTCATATTGTTGAACTCTCGGTACCACAACAAATCACCCCCCCCCCCTGCGGTATCATAGTAGCAACAACTGTGGTGGTTGCGGCAGCAGCAGCCTCAGTGGCAGCGGCATATTTGTAGGGGGAAGCTTCTGATCGGACGGTCAGGAGTCTTCTGATCCGGCGGCTGAGAAGGCTCACATGGCTCGCACATGGCTCGCACGGCTCGCACATGGCTCGCACGGCTCGCACATGGCTCGCACCTGCGAGGCCTCGCTGGCGGCTTCTAAGTGGACCGCGGCTTACTGGTGCACCTGCGAGGCTCGGAGTTAGGCTATGCGAGGCTCGGACACACGCGGCAGCAGGGCGAAGCTGCGGCTGGGGAGCTGGCTGCTTCGGATTGGGCCTCCTCCTCGGTCGAATCAGAAGAGGAAACGTGGCTTCGCATGACTCAGCAGCTTCGGTGACTCAGCAGCCTGATGACTCAGTAGCCTGGTGACTCAGCAGGACACGTGTCACATTCTAAGCGAGGGTGACGTGGCAAAGTGTGACTATACGAAATTTCTCGGTTTTCGCGCCAAAACTTCTAAAATCCATAACTTTCGCATACGAGCTCTGTTTTTGACGTTCTTTATATGCACGCGTAGCTAAAATTACGATCTACAACTTCCGTTTAGACTTTGTCGGCTAATTTTGACTTTAAATTTTATATTATTATTTTTAACAGACCGGGACAGGAAATCCGTTAAAAATTCATAACTTCTTCATCCGACGTCCGTTTTCGTCAGACTTTTTACCGTTGTGCTCCTAATGAAGAGACCTTCAATTCTCGTTTAGGTTGTGTTGGCTAAAAATCGCTCGATCTAAAATTCGAGTTTTTAGCTGTCTACTACTACGCTGAAACTTCAAAAAATCATAACTTCCTCATACGAAGTCAGATTCGGGCGTTCTTTTTATCGAACTTCTCGATTTAACGAATACTACGAATTTCGTTTAGATTAATAAGGCTAAAAAGTAGTTTATCAAAAACTCACTTTTTACGACATTCAGCACAATGCCGGTTTTGTCGCGAAATTTCGACAGGTCATAACTTCTTCGTTATAACTCGGATTTTGGTATTCTTTATATCCCCGAAATCTTTGTTTCGTCCACTACAACTTTATGTAAAGATATCGGGCTTATCTCACACTTTAATTTTGACGCTTATTTTTATTCTTAATTAATTAAGCCCTAATAATTAAGCATAAAACACATAATTCACATAATATTCACATAATTCCTTTTCATTTCTTCAAAATGAGTGACAAAGGTTAACCTAGACTATTAACTCAATATAAATGCCTAGGCTAGAAACACGAGTGTTACAATTCTCTCCCCCTTAGGATGATTCCGTCCCCGAAATCACATATCACCAAACAATTGCGGGTAGCGACTCATCATGTCACTCTCCGTTTCCCAAGTGAGATTTGGTCCATTCGTATGTTTCCAACGCACAAGCACTAAATCGACCATCTTGCATCGTAACTTCATAGTCTTATGGTCAACGATTGCCTCAGGTTCCTCGATCAACCTCTTGTTTTCATCCAACCTTAACTCAGAAATCGGAATTATGTCGGGCACATCTCCTATGAACTTTCTCAAATAACACACATGAAAGGTGTTATGAATACCCTCTATTTCTTTCGGTAACTCTAGCTTGTAAGCTTGATTCCCGATTCTCTGAAGAACTTTAAATGGTCCAATAAACCTTGGACTCAACTTCCCTCTCTTACCAAATCTTATAAGTCCCTTCCACGGCGAGACTTTAAGTAAAACCGAATCTCCAAGATCGAAGGATATCGGTTGTCTTTTCTTGTCAGCATAACTCTTTTGTCGACCTTGAGCAGCTAACATCCTTTCCCTTATCACTTTCAACTTTTCAGCAGTCACACGGACTATTTCAGGTCCCATAAACTGCTTTTCCCCAGCTTCCAGCCAACATGATGGCGTTCGACACTTCTCCCCATACAAAGCGTGATAAGGTGCCATCTTAATGCTTGAGTGGAAACTATTATTATAGGAGAATTCTACTAAAGGTAAGTGTTCATCCCAGTTACCTTGGAATTCTAGGGTACATGCTCTCAACATATCCTCCAATGTTTGAATCGTTCGCTCGCTCTGACCATCGGTTTGCGGATGGTAAGCTGTACTCAAACACAACTTGGTACCCAATTCCTCTTGTAGACTCCTCCAAAACCTTGAGGTAAAACGACTATCACGATCGGACACAATCGTTAACGGAACAGCGTGAAGCCTCACAATTTCCTTCACGTAAGAATTCGCAAGTTTATCCATAGACCATTTCTCTTTGGCCGCTATGAAATGCGCACTCTTAGTAAAGCGATCAACGACCACCCAAATCATGTCGTGACCGTTCCTTGTTCTGGGCAGTTTAGTCACAAAATCCATGGTGACGTCTTCCCATTTACCCATGGGTACGGGTAAAGGTTCTAAACTCCCATACGGTTTCTGATGTTGTGCCTTAACCCTAGCACAAGTTACACACTCGGCCACATACTTAGCAACATCGAGCTTCATCGTCGGCCACCAATAATAGGGTTTTAGGTCCCTATACATTTTTGTACTGCCGGGATGAATTGAGTACATGGTCTTGTGAGCTTCTTCCATCAGAAGATCTCTTATTCCGCCCATCTTAGGTACCCAAATTCTATCTTGAAATACCTTCAACCCTTGGTTGTTTGTGCCGAACACTAACGTTTTGCCCAAACGTTCTTCCTTTCGGTCATTTTTCTCTAAAGATTCCTCTTGAGCTTTCTTTATACTTTCCACAATTGTCGAGACAACTTCAATTCTCAACGCTCTTGGCCTTTTTGTTTTCAAGGTTTACCTTCCGACTGAGAGCATCAGCAACCACATTTGCTTTACCAGGGTGGTAAAGTATCTCACAGTCGTAGTCCTTGAGTAACTCTAGCCAGCATCGTTGCCTCATGTTCAATTCCTTCTAATTAAAGAGATACTGGAGACTCTTATGATCAGTGAAAAGTTTACACTTTGTGCCATAAAGATAATGCCTCCATATCTTTAGGGCGAATACTACCGCTGCCAACTCCAGATCATGAGTGGGGTAGTTCTTTTCATGTTCCTTCAGTTGCCTCGATGCATACGCTATCACTTTATCCCTTTGGGTTAGAACACAACCTAACCCAACTCTAGATGCATCGCTATAAACTGCGAAGTCATCAACTCCTTCGGGCAACGAAAGAATCGGTGCTTCACACAGTCTCTTCTTCAACTTCTCAAAGGCTTCCTTATGCTTCTCATTCCAAGCATAAGTGGCTCCTTTGTGGGTCAAAGTTGTTAATGGAGTAGCAATCGAAGAAAAGCCTTGGATAAACCTTCGGTAATATCCAGCTAATCCTAAAAAGCTTCGAATCTCCATAGGACTTTTTGGTTGTTCCCACTTCATTACAGTTTCAATCTTTGCTGGGTCAACCATTATTCCTTCTTGGTTAACCACATGACCTAAAAATTGGACTTCTTGAATCCAAAATTCACACTTGGAGAACTTTGCATACAACTTCTCCTTTTTCAGGACTTCTAGCACTTCACGTAGATGCTTTTCATGCTCCTGCTTGCTTTTCGAATAAATCAAGATATCGTCTATGAATACTATCACGGATTTATCTAAGAATGGTTTACAAACCCTATTCATCAAATCCATGAAAGCTGCTGGGGCATTGGTTAGTCTGAACAACATAACCAAAAATTCATAGTGTCCATATCTCATTCTAAAAGCAGTCTTTTCGATATCCTGCTCTCTCACCTTTAGTTGATGGTATCCCGACCTAAGATCGATCTTTGAGAAATAGCTCGAACCCTGGAACTGGTCGAACAAGTCATCGATCCTTGGCAACGGGTACTTGTTCTTTATCGTCACTTTGTTCAACTCTCTGTAATCGATGCACATTCTCATGCTTCCATCTTTCTTCTTTACAAATAACACAGGGGCTCCCCAGGGCGATGAACTAAGTCGAATGAAACCTTTGTCCAATAACTCCTGAAGTTGTGTCATAAGTTCTTTCATTTCGGTTGGCGCTAATCGATAAGGTGCTTTCGCTATCAGCATCGTTCCTAGTAACAAGTCGATACGAAATTCTACTTGTCGATCAGGGGGCAATCTGGGAAGATCTTCGGGAAAGACTTCCGGATAATCACACACCACCAGAATATTCTGCACCTCCTTCTTTTCCATCTTGGCATCGATCACGAACGCTAGATATGATGTACATCCCTTGGCCAAACACTTTATGGCTTTCATTAGGGAAATGATTCCAGAGTTTACTCAGCGTTTGTCTCCATACACCATAAACGACTCTTTCCCTGGCGGGTTACTTTAACTATCTTCTTTCTACATAGTATTTCTGCATCATTGGCGCTAAGCCAATCCATTCCTAAAACTATGTCGAATCCATTTAACTCGATAGGCAATAATTCCTCTTGGAACTTATTCCCATCCAAGTCAATGAAGATGTTTTTCATACGATGGCTAACAGGTACAAACTTGCCACTAGCAATCTCGACTAATAAGGCATTAACTAGCCTATCTACAGGCAAAGCTAGCTTTCTACCAAATTCATGCGATATAAAGGAGTAATTGGCTCCAGAATCAAACAAAATTTGGGCAGGCAATTCGTTTACGAGAAAGGTACCTGAAGCGACATTGACTTCTTCTTTTGCAGCTTCAAGTGTCATCTGAAAGGCTCTTGCCTTCGGCTTTAGTGGTAGATTGGGCTTTGCGGCATCCTTCCTCTTTGGACAGTCTTTAAGAACATGCCCTACTTCATGGCACTCAAAACATACCCTCTTGTCGGACGGACACACGTTGGCATAATGCCCAGTCTTTCCACATTTGAAGCCAGTCACCTCCTCACTACATCTCCCAGAGTGCTTTCTCTTGCACTTCTCACACCATTTCACTTCACCTCCTCCTCCTCCAAACTTCTTGGACTTAGAAAATTTGCTTTTCTTGTTGGAACCCGAAGTTCCTTCAAATTTTCTCTTTTCACCAACTTCTGCCCTCTCCAGACCCTTCTCTTTGATCTGAACCTCGACATTCTTAGCAGCCCAGATGGCGGCTTTCAAAGTGGTTGCTTGCTTAACCATCGGACCAAAGTCCGCTGGTAACCCGAGGGCAAACTTGTTGACCTTAGAGAGTTCAGTTGGAACTAGATGAGGAACTAGCTTCATCTTTTCCATAAAACTAGCAGCGTATTCAGTAACGCTCATCTTTCCTTTCTTTAAATTCTGAAACTCATTGTTGATTTCCAGAAGATCCTGCTCAGAGCAGTACTGCAATTTCAGTTGTACCACAAATTCTTCCCAAGACATCTTACTAGCTTCACCCTTGGGCATCGAATCAGCTAGTAACTTCCACCAGCTCAACACACCAGACTTTAACAGAGGAATCACAAGTGCGGTCTTTTGTTTGTTGCTGCACTCGCAACTTTCAAACATCGTCTCCATTTTGGAGATCCAATTCATGACTTCCACCGGTGTCGGACTTCCAGATAGACACGGCGGTTTAGATGCCATGAAATCTTTGTATTTGCATCCGCTTCCATAAAATCCTCCATCCTAGTTGCTTTGTCTAACTATCGGTGGGTTGGCTTGACCAAGAGTCCCACTGTAGTTCCCTCCTACTGATTGCCCTTCATTCAATACGGGCTGTTCAGCAGGCATCGTATTCTCTTCCCTATGTTGTCGTAGTAATCGCCTTGTCTCCTCCATTTGGCGATCTAACATCATTTGCATCATTGCTTGTACCCCAGCCATTGTCATTGGCTCAGGTGCAGCTCCTACAACAGGTACTTGCTCAACTACTTGAGGTTGAGGCTGTTGATCCCTGTTTCCGTTTGCATTTGCAGCTCCACTACGAGTTATGGCCATTACAATCTATATAACGAATAAGGCGAATTTAGGTCATTATCCTTGTTAGACATGTCAATTCCCTTATCACTCCGAAACGTTTACATGTTAGTTCTAATCTCGTAATCATACGCTTAGAATCCTACACACATAAGATTTCCAGATCCGGTCGGTAACATACCATAGTTCCGAACAAATAATGGCACACATGGCAAAAACATAGCATTTAGAACATAAGGGCATTTTAGGCATCTTCCCTAAAATAAACTAGTGCTCGTGTCTAAAATATGGTAGATACTCATCTCACAATCATCACTTAGCATTCTAAGTTCAAGTCTAGAAATTCTACAATTTCTTAGTTCGCTTAAACTAATGCTCTGATACCAACTGTGTCATCCCCTAATTTCTCGGCCAGAAAAGACCGATTTAATTTATGCTTTTTAAAATAAAATCAGAGAAATCTTTTTAAAAGATGTTGCGGAATTGGTCCCCAAACAAAATATGATAAAAGTTTATCAAAACCCTTCATCAAGAAGGTATATGTTTTCCATATATATATCAAAACCTTGGGATGTCATGTTCCGATACAGATCAAAAGCATAAACAAGACATTATAAGCCTTTCAATAGTTATTTACAACTACTGGCCTATAATCCAAAAATCTCTCGTTGTCCTCCGACTATGCTCGGGGTCCACTACCTGTAACATAAAAAGCTGAGAGGGTCAGGCTTGGGAGCCTGGTGAGCATATAGGGTTTTCAACCCACAATAATAATAAACTTACTAAGTTCATCAATCAACAATAACCCTGATTACCCATTTCCGTTATCCTCACTTTATGTCCCTAAACACTTATCACAAGGTACCTAGCCTAAAGAATATCATTGGGATGGACACTACTGCTAAGGGGTTTCCTCAGCCATACATGTCCTAAAGGCAACCATGAGGGGGATGGAGTACATCGAATGAACACTCTTAGTTAATTAACACCTACAGGTTGCGGACCTGCTAATGTTTCCCACAGGACTGTCTAGAAAGTCCGTGGTCGTCATCCAAACTCCGCTAGATGACTGGATCTCAAAACACATCGAGGCCTCTCATCAATTTTATTTTATCACACATCACAATCTACCCATGTTCTACCCAACATATTTGTAGATAAAAATACTTATACAGTTTAAAACTTGTATAAAACATCAACACAACAATCACCTCAAATAAATAATTAATATATTTACACATAGCACGTATTATAAGGTAAATACTTCATATCTATGTGTAAAATGAAAGTGACTAGACACTCACTTGATTTGATGATAATCAGGCAGCAATTTGTTTCCTAAAACGATCGTTTCTAATAAAACCGGGAATTTTATTGAGAAACCGGGCTTTGTAAAAGTCTGGCTTCGAAACCGAAAAGATAAATTTTTCGGGCTTCTCGGGCACTTCATGGGGTATTCCGGGCTTTACAATCGATATCGGGGCTTTGCGGGATGTTAAGATGAAGAAAATATGGGTTTAGGGGTTAAAAGTGGCAATTTCTTAAAAATATCCGAGAAGGCTCGCAGCCTTCTATTTATAGGGGGAAGCTTCTGATCGGACGGTCAGGAGTCTTCTGATCCGACGGGTGAGAAGGCTCGCAGGCAAAGGCTCGCATGGCTCGCACATGGCTCGCACCTGCGAGGGCTCGCTGGCGGCTTCTAAGTGGACTGCGGCTTACTGGTGCACCTGCGAGGCTCGGAGTTAGGCTATGCGAGGCTCGGACACACACGGCAGCAGGGCGAAGCTTCGGCTGGGGAGCTGGCTGCTTCGGATTGGGCCTCCTCCTCGGTCGAATCAGAAGAGGACACGTGGCTTAGCATGACTCAGTAGCTTCGGTGACTCAGCAGCCTGATGACTCAGCAGCCTGGTGACTCAGCAGGACACGTGTCACATTTTAAGCGAGGGTGACGTGGCAAAGTGTGACTATGCGAAATTTCTCGGTTTTCGCGCCAAAACTTCTAAAATCCATAACTTTCGCATACGAGCTCCGTTTTTGACGTTCTTTATATGCACGCGTAGCTAAAATTACGATCTACAACTTCCGTTTAGACTTTGTTGGCTAATTTTGACTTTAAATTTTATATTATTATTTTTAATAGATCGGGACAGGAAATCCGTTAAAAATTCATAACGTCTTCATCCGACGTCCGTTTTCGTCAGACTTTTTACCGTTGTGCTCCTAATGAAGAAACCTTCAATTCTCGTTTAGGTTGTGTTGGCTAAAAATCGCTCGATCTAAAATTCGAGTTTTTAGCTTTCTACTGCTACGCTGAAACTTCGAAAAATCATAACTTCCTCATACGAAGTCAGATTTTGGCGTTCTTTTTATCGAACTTCTCGATTTAACGAATACTACGACTTTCGTTTAGATTAATAAGGCTAAAAAGTAGTTTATCAAAAACTCACTTTTTACGACATTCAGCACCGTGCCGGTTTTTTCGCGAAATTTCGACAGGTCATAACTTCTTCGTTATAACTCGGATTTTGGTATTATTTATATCCCCGAAATCCTTGTTTCGTCCGATACAACTTTATGTAAAGATATCGGGCTTATCTCACACTTTAATTTTGATGCTTATTTTTATTCTTAATTAATTAAGCCCTAATAATTAAGCATAAAACACATAATTCACATAATATTCACATAATTCCTTTTCATTTCTTCAAAATGAGTTACAAAGGTTAACCTACACTATTAACTCAATATAAATGCCTAGGCTAGAAACACGAGTGTTACAAATACCGATTTGTTTATGCTTCATTTTTATAATCAGAGTATACTTTAAAGAAAAGTGTTGCGGAATTTTGTTCCTAGAAAAACATGATAAATATGTTATCAAAGCATTTTCGAAGAAGTGTATTTTATTCATTTTAAAACTTTGGGATGTCAACATCAATATTGAAACATAAGCATAAACAGAACTTACATTCATTTACACAAGTGATCTACATCTCTTTGATCTCTCAGTGTAGTGTAGCTTTATATCGACACCTGTGATACAAATAAATTGAGTGGGTCAGGTTGGGAAACTTGATGAGTACATAGGGTTCTCAACCCACAATAATATAATTATTATTATTATTAAACATCAAACAATCAACCCGATTACCCGTCCCCATTATCTTCTTTACTCTTAAGGATCTACCCTAAGAATCATCTATCATTCACCTTTTCATTCCTAAGGATTCTCATGAAGAATAGGCACGAAGTCCATCTTAGCGTATGGCGCAGCTGCCAATGTAATCTATTAGGCACAGCTGCCAATGTTATCTTTTAGGCGCGACTGCCAATATTATCATCTAGGCGCAACTGTCGGGATTATGACGTTCCCTATTAGGTGCAGCTGCCGATGTTATCCTTTTTGCAAAGCTGCTAGTATGTTTAGAGTGCATCGTAGTTCGAAAAACATCTATAGGTTGTGGTGAAGCTACCAATATTCATCTATATCATCTTTCATACCTCATCATTTATCTACCCATGTTCTACCCAACATATTTGTAGATATAAAATACATTTATAGTTTTAGATCTAAAGAAAAGGTTCAGATCTAAAAACAAAATACATCTACAGTCTAGATCTGAAGAAAAAGTTTCAGCTATGAAAATAAAATACATCTACAACCTAGATCTGAAGAAAAAGGTGCGAATCTGAAAACAAAATACATCTACAGCCTAGATCTGAAGAAAAAGGTTCAAATATGAAAACAAAATACATCTACAGCCTAGATTTGAAGAAAAAGGTTCAGATCTGAAAACAAAATACACATATACGGTTTAGATCTGAAAAACAAAGAATTTTAAATCTTTCATCTAGCAAAAATATCAAGTAAATATGCACATATAACGCGTAATTTATATAAGATACTCATATCTATGCGTAAGATGAAAGTAACTATGCACTTACCTGATAAGGTGATGATTCAGACAGCGCTTTGCTTCTTAAAATAATCTACTTTCACGAAACTGGGATGTTTGCTTGAAAACCGAGCTCTGTGTGGGCAGAGTTCCGAACCACAAAACTCTTTTTCTTAGGGCCTTCAGGTGCTCCGAGGCTTTCTTCTAGTGCTAGGGAGGTTTCCTAGGCTTCAGGGTGGTTTAGGGTGGCTGGAGAGAGAGTAAAGAGTGAAAGAAAAGCTTAAAAGTGAGAAGGAAATGAGCTGCCCTTGCAACCCTTTTATAACCCGAAGCCTCGCAGGACGTTGGGCATACCCTCGGTGGTACGCTGCGCGAAAGGGGAAGGTGACGCTCATCGGATGGTGCATCATGGCCACTTCAGAACTGCAGAAAAAAGTCAAACCGCGGGGCGTTCGCTTCTCGTACGCAGGGCGTACTCCGGAACGCTTGGCGTTTGAGGATACGTTGGGCGTACCCCTTCGGACAGTCTCGCAAATTGTCATCCCGATTTCAAAAATTCATAACTTTTGCATACGAACTCCTTTTTCGACGTTTCTTATATCTATGCGCAGGTGGGAACATGCCCTACAACTTTTGTTTAGACTCCGTCAGTTAGTTTTGACTCTATTTTTAAAGCTATATTTTTAACTGGCCGGGACACAAAAAGTCCGTTAAAAATTCATAACTTCTTCATCCAACGTCCGTTTTCATCTGTCTTTTTACCGTTGAGCTACTATTAACTAGACCTTTGATTCTCGTTTAGGTTGTGTCAGCTGAAAACCGTCCAATCTACTATTCGAACTTCGGGCTGTGTACTGTTAATCCAAAACTTGGAAAATCATAAGCTCTTCATACGTAGTCAACTTTGGGTGTTCTTTTTATGCACGCTCTCGGTTTAACGAACACTACGACTTTCGTTTAGATCGCTAAGGCTAAAAAGCACTTTATCGTAAACTCACTTTTTACGTCACGCAGTGTCGTGCCGGTTCTGTCGCGAAATTTCAACAAGTCATAACTTCTTCGTAATAGCTCGGATTTTGGCGTTCTTTATATCTCCAAAATCCTTTTCACGACCACTACAACTTTCTTCATAGATATCGGTCTTATCTAATGTTTTATTTTTGACACTTATTTTTATTATAACAAGTATTTAATCACATAAAAGCACATAATTCACATAATATTCAAGTAATTCATCTTTATTACTTTAAAATAGGTTACAATAGTTGACCTAGATTATTACGTCGTCGCATCAATGCTTAGACTCGAAACACGGGCGTTACAATAAATTTAGGTATTTTGGGAAACTACCGCTCGAGCTCTGGTTAATTGTACACACTGTTTCACTAAGTTTTTTCCTATAAAAATCTTCATTTATTTGAAAAGTTTTTATGAAAATCTTCATATCCTTAGTTTGAGTTTAGAATTACCCTAGAGTTCATCTAAATACTCAAAACAGGGCTATGATACCACATTGAAACGCTTCATATTTCAAACCAAAATTTTCATTTTTAAATTACCCAAAATATTGTTCATAAACCAAGTCATCGAAAAAAAATAAGTGTCAAATGCAGATCATCATCATAAAATATAAGAGTGCCACAAAATGCCCAGTAACAAATCTCTCAGCGAGTGTGTACAATCAGACCTTCGCCTTCCTGTGATCGTCAGAAGCACCCGAAACACATATAATCAACAATTGTAAGCACGAAGCTTAGTAAGTTTCCTAAGATACCACATACAACACATCATAAATAAATAGCTATGAGTTATCAACAACCCTGGGGTCTATCAACAATCCAAATAGGAAAACAGCACGTCCTATGGGTTATCAATAACCATGGAGACTATCCGCAGTCTCAGTCACACATAAACATCACAACATAGTAATAACAGTTAGACCCATCTGGTCATTACAAATACCACAATTCTACCACACAAGTAAGAATAAGTGAGGAGACTCATCTGATAATGATGACAGATAAATCTCACACCCGAACTATCGAGACTAAACTCCGTCTAATAACACAACAATTAACCCTAATTAATAATCAAGGTCTGTAACTCAACTCACAAGTCCAAATCTCACAACTATGCCCTTTATGGGAAAAAAAATACCAGTTTTCCGCTTCCATGGTCCACAACCCTAAATCTTGACCAAAAGTCAAAAGTCATCAAAAGTCAACTGTCTGACGCGTACGTTGTGCGTACATTCCTCCTACACGCAGCGTACTCGAGGAATCCAGTGAGTTAGAGTCAGACCTGGCTATGCTGGGCGTAGCCAGAAGTATGCGGGGCGTATGTCGTCTGATCCCAAAAATCACTCCAAAATGTCTTAATCATTAAGACATGTAATCCAAACATAGATCTGGCCTCCATAGAACGTCTTGATCCATAAAGTCTATAAGTTTAAGACTTTGTGTGGCTAAAAAGAGATTAAACCTTAAAACCCTAACCTAATCCATATTCAACACCAGCAAACTCTGGCAAGGCTGCAACCATTTTTATGAATCTATAATACCTAAAACACATGAAATGACAACTAATATGCTCTGGAGTTCACCGTACTCACAAGGTCCAAGCTTTGGGGCAAAAACCTCATAAAAACTCATCTATGGAGATCTAGAAAGAAAGACATCAAGGTATAAAATTTATACCTTAAAAAGATGTACAAAGTGAGGTAGTTTCTGGATCCACAAGCTTACAAGCAACACCGCCTCCTTCAATAGTCTTCTTCTTCTTCAACAAAAGAGCACCAAAATCACTAAGATGCTTCAAAATCTTCACACACAAGGATTGGGCTCGAGATTAGGGGTTGTAAAGAGGGGAAGCTAATAAGGAATATCCAAGGGAGGCATAAGGTGGATTAAATAGGAAACAACCTCTAAATTTAGGGTTTGGGAGCTGAGCTAGTACACCCTGCGTACTAGCATGCGTCCCGAGATCCATGGCTCACTTAAGTAAGTTGCATGTACCTCACGTAAACCCAACGTATAGGCTGGAATGTAAGACTTTTGCCACAAATGGCCAAATATGCAAACTTTAAATAGGACAAGGGCTAAAATGAAAATACCTAAAATAAGATGTTACAACATGGTTGATCAAGGAAGTTCAACTTGGTACGTTGGGCGTACCAGGAGTATGATGGGAATACGCAACCCATACTCAAACCCTAATATTTGGGTCTTGGACCTTATTTAAAGGCCTTAACTTATTCCAAACCCTTATTACCTTCAGTCTCCACCCTTTCTAAGCCTAATTTTGAAACCCTGGCCCAATTTGTGAAATCCTTGAGTTTGTGAGTGCCTTGGAGTGTTCTTGGTGCATCTTGGAGAAGAAGAAAATCATTGGAGAAGGGTTGGTTGCATTGGAGCTTGTAGATCCAGACCTTGTTCACCTTGATCTTTCTTCTGGAGGTATAAAGATTCGATATTGCTGGTTCTTTTTGTAGATCTAGTTTTGGGTTAATTTTCCATGTTTTGGTCACATGGTTTTGGTTCTTGTGACTATAAGCTACACCAGAGCATAAGGGTGTCATTTCTTGTTAGATATGAGGTTCATGTAGCATAAAAATCGCTTCTTGATGAGTTTAGTTCTTCCATGCATGAGCTAGTGGTCTTTTGATGAAGTTATGGATTTAGGGATTTGGTTTGGACACCATCAAACCATGCAAAGTCATAAAGTCAGGAACTTTATGATTTAGGACGGCCCAAAAGAATCAGATCTGGAAGTTACACGTTTTATCTTAAGGAATTAAGAGCTAAAATGGAGTTTTCGGGCTTCAGCATCGTACCGGGCGTACTTGGGTGGGCCTAAAACCCATCATGGGCCTAAATCTAAGGAAGCCTAATACACTAGTTACAAGCCCAAATCAAAAGTATAATGACCCATCAAGGCTCAATCTTAAAAGTCCAAAGCATAGCCCAAATCCATAAACGCCAAGCATGTGCGTCCCTCTGCTGAGTACGAGGGGCGTACTCAAGTAGTATGCCAAGTGTGTGCCTCAAACTCCCAAACCACTTCATTAAGCACTTAAACAGTTAATAACTTTTTCCAAACTCTTAGATGTGGTCCCCTACGAGTGACTTAATATGTAAAGTTGGCAACTTTACACCCATGCATGGCTTGATGGGACCCAAAACTAAAAAAGAAGCTTAATAAAGCTCTTAACACTTGCATGGACCAATATCTTTCACAAATTTTGCATTTTTATGAACAAGGGACCTCCATGGAGATAAGATCTAACATACATTGCTTATAGAGTAGATCAAAAGCTCAACTTTAAATCAAAAGACTCAAAAATGCAAAAATAACACCATAACATAGATCTAGCACAAATGACCATGAATGTGAGAGCTTTTTACCTCAAAAGGCTTGCAAAGGTGAAGGTAACTCCGGATCTACAAGCTCAAGCTATTCCTCCAAGTGCTCCTCTTCTTCTTCTTCACCACAAAACACCAACAAACTCACTTTCAAGTTCAAATCTCACTAAATGCACTTAGGGTTTCATTTTTCGGGTATAGGGAGGTGGAGGATGATCAATAAATGTCCAAGAGGTGGTTTAAGTTTGTAACACCCATAAAAATCAATCCAATTTAAAACTTTTTCAAACATTCAAAAGTCATTAGTTATTACAATTTTGTTTTCAAAATAGTTTTTATCAGAGTTTCCCAAAAATCTAAACAAAATGTGAGGAGCTGTACGATCACGCCTTTGCCTTGCCGAGATCCCCTGATGTACCTGCAACAATAAACTGAAACTGTAAGCCCGAAAGCTTAGTAAGTTTCCCCTAAAATACCCATACTCACACAATACAAATATAACCATAAACAACATACTATGGATCCAATCAACCATCGGGTTGGAATACCCCAGGCCCTCAACCTTCCGGTTGGAATGCTAATATACTAGGGGTCCAATCATCCTCGGGATGGAATACCCCAGGCCCTCAACCTTTCGGTTGGAATGCCAATATACTATGAGTCCAATCATCCTCGAGATGGAATACTCCAAGCCCTCAACCTTTCGGTTGGAATGCTCAGGTCTATTGACTTTCGCACAAAGCAGATAAGCCTCAACCAATAAACAAACATGTGCACATGTAACAGATAATCACATAACAGTCTGTAGACAACAAACTAATATTCCACAGAACATATAATATTATCCTACTCTCTAGGATATCTAACTAACAGGTCATACCACATATCACATATTATCATCCTACCCTCTAAGATACCGACCTAACAGATCATACTAGCATAACATAACCAATAACAATTCAAAGGGCCGGCCTTGGTGCCTTAGACCCTTGAGTATAGTGAGGTAAAACTCACCTGACTAGTAATACCGAAATGCTGAACTTCTAACCATTGCCTCACGGGAAATCCTCAGCTGACACACCATAATAAATACTAGGTTATTACCCGACATTACTCCCTTGACTAAGTGTCCATATTATTCATAAAGTCCATTCCTTTTTGTTGGGCCAAGGCCCAACACCAAGTCCTTATCTTGATGGTCCATATACTAAAGTCCTTTATTGGCCTAATTTACCAAATTGGGCCCAACCTCCTTATTGGGCCTATCTCCATGATCCACTAACATAACCTGGCCCAAAATATGCTTTTTGCAGAGTCCAACAAGGCCCAAATCCATTTAGCCCACAAACCCTAATCCCAAATGACAAGAGCCCAATCAGAGAGCGTACGCGGGGCGTACCTCCCTGGTTACGTTGGGCTTAAAGCCGTTCTACGCTGACTGCCATCGGGATAGCTGACCCCGTACGCTGGGCGTACAGAACTTACGTCGGGCGTACGCGGGATTTTACTAAAATCTTAATAAGTGCTTAATGGCTCAAGCACTTAAGCCCATATTCCGGATTCATCGACCAAATACGCCTTGGGACCATATAGTTCAGGTATTTATCACTTTGGACGTCCAGAAAGTCCTTGACTCATGGTCTTAACCCATTAAGACCTTCTTACTTCATGCATGGGACAAATCTAGCCTTTGGGAACTGATTTTTATCACTTAGGACCTCTCCTAAGGTCTGAAAGGACAGCTTATTTCGCCTAAACATCACATGCATCTTCTTGGGACTCTTGGGACCATAAGACCTCCATAAAGTTAAATGTCTAGATCTATAAACAAGCAAGCACAAAGTTTCAATCTTTTTACCTTCTGGAGCTTTAATGGCACAACACAACTTCAGATCTACAACCTTGCTCTCCTCTTCAAGCTCCTTGAAGTAATGTCTTCACTTCCAAGGTCCAAAATGCACACTTTCTCACAGTTCTTCACACACTCTAGGGTTTGGGATGTTTTCTGAGGTATGGAGGCTGAGGATGAGCAAAGGAATGAGCCATAAAGGTGATTATATAGTCCTCAACCCCAAATATTAGGGTTTTCATCGGACATAAGTAGGGATGAGCATTATAACCGCTGGAACCGGAAACGAACCAGAATTGGTAATAAGGTCCAGTTACCGGTTCTCCATTTTTATGAAAACCGGTCCCGGTTCTAAAAACCGGAATCGGTTTAACATTTTTCTCGTTTTTAAAAATGCGCATAACTCACTCATATAAAATCAGAATTATTTGATTTTTTTTCCAACATGTAATTTGGAGTTTGTAATTCATTTTTGACTATACAAACATATGTTTTGGTTAGATATTAAATCGGACACATGCCCCGAAAGAAAGAATATTGATGTTGCGTTTTTTCTATTTCAACATTTTTTTGTTTTTTTTTTTTAATATGTCCCATTTTTTTAAATGAGCATAACTCATTCATACGACGTCAGAATTACTTAATTTTTTTTCCAGCATGTAATTTGGTGTTTGTAGTTCATTTTAGACTATAAAAATACTTAATTTGGTTAGATATTAAATCAGTTATAGACCCCGGAAGACAACATATCAATGCTGCGTATTTTCTGTTTCAACATTTTTGTGGAATCTGTCCGGCTTTTAAAATGCGCATAACTCACTCATATGAAGTCGGGATTACTTGATTCTTTTTTCATCGTGTAATTTAGTGTTTGTACTTCAATTTAGAATGTAAAAAGTCTTAATTTTGTTAGGTATTGAATCATTTACAAGCTCCGAAAGATACCATATCATCTATAATATTTCAACCGGTTTTAATTTGAAAAATAACCGAAAAACCGGGACCGGAACCGGAACTGGCGCTAGAACCGGCGGTCCGGTTCCCGGTTCTTATAATATAGGAAAACCGGTTCCGGTTCCGAACCGGTTCGGTTCTAAAGCTCATCCCTAGACATAAGTACGCCCAACGTACTAGGGCGCGCCAAATACGCTTAGCGTACCCTTATGTACGCTCAGCGTACTACATCTAGTCCCAAAGATGCAACTTTAGTCCTTATGCTTCTCGCGACCCATCACGACCAACTCCAGGGATCAATAATGATAACTAATAAAAGGAAGAAGGTCTTTCAAGATATACCTGCAAGATTTGGGATGTTACAAAGTTGTTTAAATATGGTGAAAACCCTAAAAATTAGGGTTTTCCCAAACCATGCGTACGGCCAACGTACCCCCACGTACGCCAGCGTACATGGGTGAAGCCCGCGACCAGCAAAAAAACTAGTACGCTATGCGTACTTATAGAGTACACCCCACATACCAGCGAAGGACCAAAATGAAATTTTTTTTTGCAATAAGGGCTAAAAGGAAACTTACCACATTTCGAGTGTTACATAGTCTCCAAGGTTGTTGCTAACCCACATGGCGTGTTGTTTGCCCACTGAGACTTCAAGTAGTCTTCAAGGTTGCTGATAACCCATAGTTGTTTATTTTGTGTTGTGTTGTATGTTGTATTTTGGGGAACTCACTAATCTTTATGCTTACAATTGTTGATTCAATGTGGTTTAGGTAGTTCTGAGGATCGCGGGAAGGTGAATGATTGAATATACACATTCGCCATCAGTTCTTTTTCCGGATGTTTTGGGACAATCTGATATTTTGATAATTTGTAATTGACACTTGTGATTTTATTGGGATAGTTTTGATGAACTATGTTTTTATGTGAATTTTAAAAATGAGAAAAAATGGTTTAAAAATTTGGATGTTACAGAAAGACGAATGCTTGATCGTACACATTCTCTACAGTTTGTGATTTTCGTCTGTCTTTGATACTCTGCTTTTGGGATGCTTGTATTGATACTTATGTTTTGTGAATTAGGTTTTATGAAAACAATGGCTTATCTAAATGAAAAATAAAAATTTGTATCTTGATTTTTGGGATACCACACGTTAACTTAACTTTATTATGTTTAAGCCACGAACATGAATACTTATTAAATAATTTTTTTTAATAATTTTTTCTACATAAATATTTATAATATAAAAAACATATTAGATAACCTATAATTATAATATTATGATAAAACCGTATTTTTTTTTCTTTTTAAAAAACTCAAGGACCTTGTGTAAATATCTTGAAAAGGAACAATGTCACTACTCTAAGGGGAAAGTTCTATCATGCATCAAACACCTTCGACAACAAATGTGAATTCTATAAATAGTTATGAAATAATTGATTCTAAAAACTTAAATTTAGTAGCAATGATTGGTTTAGTGGGACCTATTTGACTTGCTAGTTTCAATGATAAGTGGACCTTATTGGATATAAATTAAGGTTATATATGAAATCATGTTTAGATCGATGAATATTTTTTGGAATATAAATCTATTTTGAAATGCAATAATATTTTCTTGAATAAATGAAAAGATTGGACAATAGGTTTAGGTTAGTCAAACGTTGGATTTGGTTTGACGAAATATGGGTTCAAACCTTTTTGTGATCCGATGTTACACAAGTACAAAAAGGTTAATAATAAAATAATTATCGGTAAATTTATGGGCGAAAATTGATATGTTGGGGACACGAAGGCACACACATCCAAATGATCCGGAGCGCCGAAACCAAGAGTTTTTGTTAAACGGTCAAATAGGATTCTCGGAGTGGACCCCATTATGCATTTCCACTTTTAGAAATAATTTATAATAAAGTATTGTTCCATTATGTCATGTTCTTTTAACTCTTCAAATAGGTTATTTTTAACAAATTTATATGTAAAGATACATATTTTTAATGAAATTATTTTTTTGGGAAAATAGGAATAAAATTACCAGTAAATTCATTATAAGTTTTGTAATCAATACAAATGATTATTATTGCATGAAGAAAGAAGAAATAAAATGAATTCTTAAATTCTCATTAATTCTCAAACTGATTACGAAAAATATATATAACATTATACAACAACCAACATAACTAATATGAGGGAAAGCTAACATACGCTTAACTAACAAACATAACAACTATTTAACTTATATCTAAAAGGACACCGTTTAGTTAAATAGTGAAATGTCCCAATACCCCCTTAATGTAGACCTTGAAAATGTTTTTAAGAGCCATCAAGAATATAATAGCTTGAAGTTTTGAAAACAATAAAGATTTGATAAAAATATTTTGATTGTGGTATCAATTAATGGGCATGAGCTTTATAGTATGTTTTTATTCAGACATAATATGTTTTTATTCGGTTACAAACATATAATATTAAATATTACCATTTTTTTTGTAAATACAAACTTTTAAATCAAAATCAATAATGATACACGATTTATATGGTGTTCGTCATTTCAGATTATCATGGTCATTATTAGAAATTCAATTAAATGATAGCTATGTGAAAGACTTTAAATGGGAAAATTTTCATGTTATTATCATCTCAATTTTTATTTAAGCTTTACATAAACCTATGAATTTACGGCATTTTAGTTGATATTTTAAATAAAAACAACATCATAAGATCAGTTTTATATAGTAACGGGTTACTTTTGATTCAGTTTTATGTGGTTTTTAACGCAAAAATCTTACTAATTAAACAAAGGAGATTAGGAACAAATCGTGGAAGATTTGGTTTGGGTCGAAAGTTCGGATTCGGATCTTCCTTGGACTTCACATTGGCCCGTGTCCTTGTCACCCTATTTTGAAACCTCAATATCCAACCCTCTTTCCCATGAACTTCAAAACAAAATAAACATGCTTATTCATCAGTGAAAGATCTCTCTCTCTCTCTCTCTCTCTCTCTATATATATATATATATATATATATATATATATATATATATATATATATATATATATATATATATATATATATATATATATATATATAAGTAAAATAAAATTTACTTCTTTGTAACAGTTGAAATGGTTCGTGTATGTTCGGTACTGCATGTCTGTCATCTCCTTACTTTAACCTTTTGATTTATTATGATACATTTTTTATTTTCATATATTTAATTGTGATATTATATTATATATAACTAATGTTAGTAGACAAGTGGAATTAGGCATGTAGAAATTAAATAATAAAGCATAGTGGAGTTCTATAGATTAGTCCCGGGGCGCATGCAACGGGATTCGACAGAATATATATATATATATATATATATATATATATATATATATATATATATATATATATATATATATATATATATATATATATATATATATATATATATATATATATATATATATATATATATATATATATATATATATATATATATATATATAATCTTAAATCCAAGTCTTGATAGCTAACCTATATGTAAATTACTAAATTAGTAATAAATAAGCAAGTTTAAAGATTAAATTAGTAATAAGTGTATAAATATTAAAAAAAACATTTACATGTTTAAAACATGTAATCTTAAATCCATGTCTTAATAGTTAACCAAATTATATGTAACTGTTGTTATTTATTATTATGTATAGATTTTATATTTCGTTCTTATTTCATTGATATTGTTTGAAAATTTTGATATCTTAAAAGGGGTTAAGGTCGTTAGATTTTTGTTATATTTGAACCTTGAGCAATAATAATAATAATAATAATAATAATAATAATAATAATAATAATAGTAATCATCATCATAATAATAATAATAATAATAATAATAATAATAATAATAATAATAATAATAATTATTATTGTACGGGTTGCAATGTTGCATTTACTAATTATATATGTGTCGACACTTGATTGAAAATTTGAAATGATATGATATTCTAGGTAATCAAGTATATATGTTTATTCAATGGTTTATAATACATAACCATTATATTATACTGGAGAATACTAAAAGATAAAGAGAATCGATACTTAATGTGACACCATTAAGGATATGAAAGCAAAATGAACTATACATGATTTTAAACGACAAATTCCTATATTAGTTAGATATTTTGTGATTTTTGTAGATAAATAGTTTTTGTCTGATTTATAGATAAGGATTAAAATCAAGTTGTTCTTATATTCGTTTCTTGATGAGATCATGTTCACGTTAAAGATGTTGCAACCACAATAGTTTCATTGAATTAATCTAAAGTCTTATATTTAATCCGGCTTGATTGTGATCTACTTTATTACTGTAGTTAGAGTTAAATGGTTGTTTATACAATAATTTTTTGTTCCGATATACACAACAAACAAAGTGTTATTTAGACGAAATATACAACATTTTTATTAACGAACAACATATGTAATATTTTAAATATAATATGTTAAACTGGACAAGCACTAATTTCTCTAATCTTGCGAGGATTTTGAGGTGCTTTCATGCGTCTTCGGGACTAAAGGTTAACTTTCACAAATCCAAGGTTTTTGGAATTGGAGTCTCGGAGAGCGAGGTTGCTAAATGTGCTCGTATTCTCGGTTGTGAAGCGGCGGCTTCTTGGGCTAAAAAATCTCTACCGGGCACTTGGAGTAGCATTGCGAATTTCATTCCGTTGCTTAGCAAATTAAACATTGAGCTTTCTCACATTTTCGAGTTTCAAGTCGGGGACGGAGATCATACTCTTTTCTGGCTTGATGATTGGATTGGGAACGAGGCTTTGGCGAGTAATTATCCTCCTCTTTGTTCGTTAGACAGAAGGAAAAACTTGATTTATAGTTGATAGATGGGTTAATGACGTTTTCTCTTGGGCTTGGAAAAGACAAACCAACTACGCTCAGGAGTTGGCAGATTTTGACTCGATTATCGGGCTTGTCAGTTCTGTGGTGCGTTCTAATGGTCCAGACTCATGGAATCGAAGTTGTCAAATGACGGAACATTCCTTGTGAGCGATGTGCCTATAAGTAATCCTACAGCTTGACTTCGTTTGGTTCCTCTGAAATGCATTGGTTTTGTCTGGTGTGCTTGTTTGAGTTGTATTCCTACTACTATTGCACTTTCGAGGAGAGGGATTAATTCTATCTCCTTTTTCCTGTCAAATGTGCTCTATTGGGATGGATGAGGCGGATTATATTCTTTTGAACTATCTTGTTGTGCACAATACCTTTGTTTGGATTTTCAATTGGTGCAACATTCCTTTTCAGAGATTCTATTTAGTTTGTGATTTTGTGAACTTTACGGCTTCTTGGGGGAATTAACCAAGAAAAAAAAAGTTTTTCTTTGCTATTTGTTAAGGTTTCTTATGGTGCGGGTGGAAAGCGAGAAATGATCTATGGTACAACAAGATTCATACGACTTCTTCAAAGCTGACGGATAATATTATTTCTCTTGTTTTTACATGGTTGAAACATACGGATAATTTTGATAATTGTAAATGGGAGTTTTGGATTTGTTCCTCTTTTGACATTTTTGACATTTTATAAGTTGTTTGTTGCTTTTGCCCCGCTTTTTCCTTTTTGGCCGTGGTTTTATAATATCCGCCGGTTTCAAAAAAAATATATGTTCAAGTGCTTGAAATATAGTCCCATAGTTCGTATTTTTTTAGATATGTATATATAGTTCGTTTTAGTTGTATAAATTTATAAAAATATGAATATTTGTTGAATAAAATTAGTAAAAAGTGAACGGTTTTGCATAAATAAACATTGAACCAATTTCACCTAACGAGACAACATTTTTCGGTTACAATGTTGAATACATGGTCTTATATAATAAAAACATGAATTAATTTTTTGTTTAAAAAACATCATCTTTTACAAAACTATGGAAAAAATAAGATGTTATTACATAAACAATCTTCTAATTTTTATATCTATATATAAACTATTCATTCTACATTATTTTGTATTTCATTTAATACAATCCCTATTCTAATAAAAGAATATGTTTATTCTTTTTTTTTGTCACATATTAAGTATCCTAATTAAATAATGTCATTTGTCAATCTAATCTATTGATTCTACATTTTAAATTTTAAATTACACACTTTAATTACATTAAATTAATAACATCAAAATAAAAATTAAAATAAAGTTAATACAGATTATAAATGATATAATTTCATATATTTATTTAAATCAACGATTATAATTTTATATTACTAAACAATATTTTTAATTAATAATATATTTAAAATAATTAATTAATAATTTTAAATTTTTATTATAAGAATTTCATTAATTTTGTAACCACGAGTGATAACTGGTATAATCAAATAAAATATTGAGAGTAAATCTTAGTATGTTAAATTAAAAATAATATATTTGACATAAAAAATGACTAGTTAAAATAATAAAGAAGGAATTTAGTTGTGTTGTGTATGCTGGCTGTCATTCCATTAATCCCGAAAAAAGTCGGTTTAGTATGCTCTGTAACCTTATTAACATAAAAAAGGTCGGTTTATTAACACATAAAATATAATCAACCAATAACCGCCTTTTCTGATTTGTCGGCGCCCATGCACATACAGTCATACACAGCTATCTTTGACTTAATTAACTAACAACATATTTGATTAACTATATATATATAATTGCTTAGTTGTAATTGTATCCATTGATCGATCATTCAAAACTTATTAATTCTGAATTCATTTGTTACTTGTGTCCTTCAAATTTTATCCACCTTTTAATTAAATAGAGCTATTCGTCGAAATTCACCATATAATATCATTTTTCTCACATATTAGCAAAATAAATATTAAAACTACGATAATTGTAGGGAAGAACATTCGACCCCTTGAAACGGACAAAATTGGAAAAAAAAAAAAAAAACTAGGACCGGACCGGACTGGATATTTTTATAAGTGGGACGGTTTTCGGATATTTTTTTACAATAACCGAGTTTTGGGTTTGAACTGGACCGAACCTGGAATAAGGTTTACAATGTTGATTGACATACACTAGGCTAATAATATTCTATTCTTTAAAAAATGCAATTTTTATTAAAAGTGCAGTTTTTTTATTTATTAAAAGTGTTTTTTTATGTTAAAAAAAACAATCTTTTCAATAAAAAGTGTTGTTTTAGTTATAAAAGGTGTTGTTTGTTCCTATTTTTTAAGAATAAAAGTTGTTAAGTGTATTTTTTTTATTAAAAGTTGTTAAATACAATTTTTTTTTAATAAATAGTGTAGTTTTTTTTGTCCAAAAAATTACTGTCAAAGTCTAATTCGGTGCAAAACTCGAAACCCGGTTTCGTACCCAGAACCGAACTGGACCGAAACTAGACCCGATACACCCTAAACTGGTCCGGTTTTCGGGTAAGATAATTCACGATTTCCGGTTTCACTCTTCGGTCCGGGTCCGGCCCATTTTGTATGTTAATTTTTTGCGAGACATATTTAAGATAGATTCAATGGCCTTTACTAATGAAAAATCACGTATGATGTGTGGGACTCTTTTTTCCTCACAAGTAGTAATATTTTGCTCGTTCCCCCGACGGACTATTGAACAATTTAGACATAATTGATTATCATTAAAGCCATGTCAGGCGACTAATTTCAATATTTTTAAGGATTTTAAGATTATATCTTTAAATACTTGTTTGATTTTTGCAATGTGATTCTTGTCCTATTTCGAGACATAATTGATTATCATTAAAGCCTTATGAGGCGACTAATTTCGGTATTTTTAAGGATTTTAAGATTATATCTTTAAGTACTTGTCTGATTTTTGCAATGTGATTCTTGCCCAATTTCGAGTTGTTGGTCATTAATCATGATCTCGATTCAATTATGTTTCCGTACAACTACACATGAGTGTGTCGATCTCAAGTCAATACCGATTATTAGTGCAATGTTTTCCTTTCCCCATTACTCTGTGTTTATTATAAAGAATATTGTCGAAGAAGGTAACCGTAAAGTTTATTATGATTTTCAAACAAGAATGACATAAAAAAAATATATTAACGGTGCAAAAAAATATCAACCAAGATCATTAGTGTTGATCCATCATTTGCTATACAAGAATACCAACAAAGTATGCTAAATGAAAATCATTTTTTTTGTTCTAATACGAGCATAAATTTCCTTCTATGATATCATATTTAGAATATCTATAGTTTATTATATATTATAAAAAATAAATGTTGTTATCTTGTATGTGTATTGTTGATTCGTTATTTAGCAAATAACGGTCATCTAACTAATGTAATGTTATTTTTATATAGTAATGTAATGTCTAAGTTCGTCTTTAGTATTTATTTTATAATTATTCAGCTTTTTTTGAATGTACTCAATTTTTATTAATGTTGACCATCACACACACATGCATATATATATATATATATATATATATATATATGCCTCACTATCTTGAACTCCCTTTTCTTGGGTACCAATTCTATTTTGTTCTTGAAGTCATTCTTCCTCCTTTGATTTAAACTACTAGAAAATATGTGGTGCGCACACACTTCGACTTTACTTTGATTGTTATTTTTGGGTGTTTCCCCTTCAATTAGAAGGTGATTTAACAAATCATACAATGTGTAGTCATCATACTTGTGCATCATCCTTTTGGAAAAATCTTTTCCTGGAGGGTGGAAACTTTTCCATAATCACACCAACTTGGAAGAGGTTTGAGAGAGATATGGAAAACATGCTCATCTTGTTGAGTAAGATATGGAGTTTATGCATCTACTCCAAGATTGGCCTTGTGTCGACCATTTGGCACTCTAAGTACTTGGACACAAGTTACTTGTTAGTACCTTCCTCATGTGCCTCCTACTTTAGATCCAAATCTCTTCAAAGCTCTCTATGACCCGTGATCGGCGCGTATAGATCATAGAAGCGGCCAGATAAGAGATTCTTGATGTGGTTGAGGCATAAGCCCTCAAACTTTATGTGTAGAGACCTAATTTTTTCCATATTAGAATTTGCTGATAGGGTTGGTTCCTTTTCGCTTTAGGGATATCGTTAGATAGCACAGGAGAAATCTAGGTTACAAATTAAATTTAATCTTAACCACAATAAGTAGAAACTTAACCTTGCTAGCCTAGCGAATGTAGTTTTGACATTCAAAGTGTTCTAGTTTGATAAATTCCTTATTCATTAATATGAAATCAAGGGAAGAGATTTTAGTGTTCATTTGTCTGAAATTTTAATATGGTCAACTACTTATCAAATTGTTAAAGTAACAAGAAAATAATTTAATAATTAATAAAGATCATTAAATATACAATTGGTATAATGTTGATAAATAAAACAAAATTCATTTTTGAGTTGCCCTCGTAACTAGGAAATGACTTAGATTGACCAAAGGAGAGTGATAAAATGTTTTGTTAATATATTATGTGATTAATATATTAATTAGAAGTTGTTAGTCAATGATTTGTTAATTTATTATATGAGTAATAAATTAATTAGAAATATGTGATAATTGATTAATTATTAATCAAAATTAATCTAGAATTAATTCGGGGTTAATTGAAATTAATTAAAAATACAAGGGGCGAATTGTAATCGTTCAATAGTTGAAAAAAGAGGCAATTGTAGAATAGTCCATCATATGAACATTTTGGGTGCTCTTTTAGGGTTTCAAGAAGCCTCCTAAGTATATTGGGAAAAGATTTGGATTAGGATTAAATCTATTATTTAATCATTCAAATCTTGATTTATCCATAAGTTATATAGACTATAAATATGACCCTTTGGCACCTAATTTTTGTGGCTCGCTCATACCTAAAAGAGGACAATGAAATTCTACTCCTTTCTCCTCTCTCTCTCTCTCTCTCCTTCAATCCTAGGGCTTCTTGTGTTTTGGGTGTGAACCATTAGAGGCTCGCACACTATTAGAGCTAAGTTTTCTAAGGATACAAGAAGACTTCGATTAGTTTAATTGGAATCAATAAAAATGTATGTATCTCTAATTATAAATCTGATGTCTACTAGGGTTTATTAGTTGTTTAATAGTATGATGCTTCAATAGTGTTATTGTTGGGTTTTCTACGCATCAAATACACTCTAAACTAGGTAGCGGAAAAATTGAAACTATGATGTACCTAAGTGTACATGCACCCTAGGACTATGGTTTCATAATAATTACATCTACCCTATAAAAATGTAAATACAAATAAGAAAAAAACATACATTTTGTGTAGCTCTTGATCTCCATGCTTGAGATCTCGTCCTCCACAGAGTTGCTTGGATGAGAGGACCCAAACCAGAATCTCTCTAATGGTATCACACCCAATGACACCAAATAGTGGCATAAAAATAACTTGGAGAAGGGTCAATTTCACAAATCCTAAGAGGGTTGGAAATCGTACCTATGGGAGGAGGAAGAAGGGTTGGTGAAACTTGAAGCCAAGGGGCAAGGAAGAATGGAATCCCTAAGGCCTCATTTATAGCCTTGGATGTCTTCATAGGTTTTGTACTCCTTCCCATTTGGGATAAGGATCTAACCACGAAATTTACTCTTTTACCCATGTAGGATGGAGTGATTTTCATCCAATCATAATTCCATAAGGGTTCTCGAACATTCATAATTAACTAACTATCGATTAATGAATATTAAACCCTTTAATTAATTAAACTATTAATTAGTTCCCAAAATATATTTCCAATTTGTTTCTAGTTAATTATTAATCATAATGATTAATAAATCAATTTCTCCTTTATTTATTTTAATCAATTTGGGTCTTGAGGGTAACCCAAAAGAGTCATGTTATTATTAGAAATATTACCAATAGTTAATGACCGTGGACACTCTTTCAAACAGTCTCCCACTTGGACAAGTCATCAACTATACGAGGTCCAATATTTCTCCAATAATCAACAGAGGGTTAGCCATATAATGCAACTACCAAACTCTTGATCTATTCATGATTCAGCCTTTAAATAAGTGATCAACTATTTCTTCGTTCTATGATATCTGTATGAATTCGAGACATGGATAATGGTCAATCTCAGAATTCAAGATTATGTTTCCCGATATAGATTTGTGATGACTGTATCAAGATTATGTTTCCATTCAGGGGTCAGCCAAGCCCTTTAGATGTCTGCACCAAATCATCAAGGGGCCCATAGATATCGCTTCTCCTATTAAGGCAGAAGAAACAAATAAAGTTTGACTACATAGTTTTTGTCTATTTCATCATGTCACACATGGGCATACCCTTTATAACTACCAGTTACGGATAGTTTTGGTGTCACACCCCCAAATCGGAACGACATAAACGTTTGGGGGCAGAGGACGTCATGTACAGTATCACAACAATGAGTAATAGTAATCAAAGTAACAACAACCATTGTATTGATAATATAGTGTTTACATTGTATTTGAAACAAATATGATTGAATCCAAAATTAAATATCAAAATAAAGACTTGAAGCTACTATGCTCCGTCTACTCGAAACCTATGTGTGTACTTGTCTACTAGCTTCTTGAGAATACAAGTGATTTTGAAAGTGTATCAACATTTAAGTCGGTGAGTTCATAAGTATTTTGTTCTAGAAAGTAAGTTCTTTGTTCTTTTAAAATATTCATGTGTTTCTCCAGAAAATTCTATATTTTCTTATTAAGTAAATGACCATACTAGTTCCTTCTACGATTACCTAATGTATACAAGTTATATATATTTCAGATCGGATGGACAATCGAATGAGTGAATCTGCCCTAAATCCACAAAAAAAGGAACTGGAAATGAGGCGGAAGTCATACATTCCACTGTCTATCGGATACTTATTATATATAGCCCTAACGTATCCGCTATGTAATCATAGAGTTAATAATATAGGTCGTTTTAAACATGATGAGTGTGTTCCTTTAGAAAATCCTATATTTTCTTAGTAAATGGAATGTATTCTTATGCTTAAAGAATGATATATGGTGCTTTAAATTCGTATAAGTAAGGTGACCAATAATAATTCCTACCATGATTACTTAGTGTATACAAATTATATATAAGCTAAGATCAGATAGACAGTCAAATGTGTGGTTCTGCCTTAAGCCCACAACCAAACAAGGAACAAGAAGTAAGGCGAAAATCACACAATTTACTGCCTATCGGATCTTCATTGTATATAACCCAAACGTATTCACTAAGTAATCACACCAAAAAGTAAGTAATCATATTTGTTTCCAGAAAGTTAAATTGTAAACTGTTTGTTTATAAAACAATGATGTTTATCCCGTAAAATCCTATATTTTCCATAATAGCGAGTTGTAGTCTTTAATGTTCTAAGACCGAAAATACAAGTATTTTACCATACTTATATTAATAACATGTAGTTTTATCATTAAGTAAAACTAACTGAAGACGTGTTTGCTTTGTAAACTGGATGAAATGTTAGTACCCTGTCATGATTACTTAGTGCACACAAGTTATATATAACCGAGATCGAGCAGACAGTCGATTGGATGATTCTGCCCTAAGACCACAACCAAACAAGGAACAGGAAGTAAGTCGGAAATCACACATTCCACTGTCTACCGGATCTCCATTGTATATAACCCTGATGTATATACTAAGTAATCATATAGTTACTACCCCCTTTCGACTATTTGAAAATATACCCTTTCTTAAATATTTAGTTAATGCTTATTGTGAGTGTTGTTATAACCATGCTTACAACAAAACGACGTTATTCAGGCGTCGGAATATAATGACATTTGTCACCCTTGAACTTTCGTTGTGACTGTAGCTAACAGTCAGGGCGAGGGTTTGTCAGTCCCGTATAGATCTATACACAAACCCATGCTTTCCCTCCAGGAGACTCTGCTTATAACGTTTTAACGGGTACTTTTGTTGGTACAATGAAATAAGTGGCTCACAATCTTGTATTAACTCGATACTTATAGAGAAGCGAAATAAACTTTTAGTAAATAACATGTAACTTTGTAAAAATAGTCCGTTTGTTCCATAAACTATACCTGTAATAGTTTATAAGTTTGTTTCCGTGTTGTAACCTGAACTTTGTAAAATAGTACCTTTATTCCATAAAATATACCTATAATAGTTTATAAGTTTGTTTCCGTGTTAATGTGACAACTGATACATCTTGACAAGTTCTGTATGTATATATACTTTTATGTAATAGTTATAAAAACTATAAGAAAATAATAATGATGGTTTGTATTTTAACGCAAGTATTCTTGTGTTTTACTTGTATTCCCCCCTTAAAACAATTAAAAATCGTGAAAACATAGGGGTATGAACTCACTTTAAGTTTGATTGCAGGTAGAATCTAGGTAGACACTGGCAGTAGTTAGCAATCGTCGACACAGGAAAACAACTTGAATTCAACAATATGGGAGAAAGGCTAGTGTATTTGTGTAACACAAACAAAGATAGCAAGCTCTCTATTTACAGTTCAATATTTTGACTCTCACGTCGTGAGCATGCATAGCTCACGTCTTGATTTTGGTCCTGATCATCCCGTAGCTTTGCCACGCGTGTTTCTGGCTCCGAAAGGTGTCCGGATGACTCCTCACGTCATGAGAATTTAAGCTCACGTTGTGAGGTTTTAACATAGACTTGCCATGTGTCATATAGGCTTGAAAAGTGGAGTTATGACTCCTCACGTCGTGAGTCCAGTCAGATTAGGGTTTCTGACATGCGTCATGCTCTCCGACAGCTGTATCTTTGGAAGGTCATAACTTTTGGATACGAGCTTTGTTTTTGACGTTATTTATATCCACGCTGTAACATCCCAAAAATACAGTCTGAAAATTTCGTTTTAAATTAGTAATAAAACCATATTCATCAAACGTCATATAAGAATCATAAAGAATGTATCTCAAAATATCTTAACAACTGTCAAATATATCAGAGTATAAACATCCCAGGCTGAACAAATGGTGTGTGCACTGTAATATTCCCGAGCTCCTCTTTTGAAAACTGAGTACCTGAAACAAAACTGAAAACCATAAGCACGAAGCTTAGTGAGCCCCCCCCCCCCCCCCCCCCAACTACCACATACCATACAAATAACATATAAAGCATCTACTGGGTCTTGCCCACTGCATCGGACTGAAGTCCGGAAACTGCATCGGACCGGAGTCCGGAACTAACTAGGGCGTTGCCCTCTGCATCGGACCGAAGTCCGGAAACTACATCGGACCAAAGTCCGAAACTGACTGCATCGGACCGAAGTCCAGAACTGATTGGGACCTTGTCCCCTGCATCGGACCGAAGTCCAGAACTGACTGAACATAACATAGCATAAACATATCGACTAGCATGAATACATATACTGCATACTGCATCGGAACAGAGTCCGGAACACATAACACAAAACATGCTTGAATCACAAAGACATCAAGCACTCTAACTACTGCATCGGACTGAGGTCCAGAACTAACTGAACATAGCATAACATAATCATAGCATATAATATAAACACATATACTGCATACTGTATCGGACCATAGTCCGTAACACATAACTCATCTGTATCACAAAGACACCAAGCATAATGAACTACTGCATCGTACTGAAGTCTGGAACTACTGCTAACTTAAACGAGCCGGCATTGTGGCCGTAGACCCGTTCCTACTGGAAGGAAACTCACCTCACACTGCTGAAGTCCCGTAGACAAAATCCCACACTGCTGAAGTCCCGCACACTCAACCTCTAGCTGTTGGATGACAAATTCCCGAACTGTCAATACCAAAATAACACCCAATTAATAATTGGGTTCTAACACATAACTATAAATACATACTTTGGGTAATTACTACATTACCCCTAGCTTGGCTTACCTAAGCCCAAGGCCCAATCCATAGGCCCAAAGTCAACTAGGGATCAAGGCCCAACATATGGCCCAATTTTCCAAATTGGGCCCAAGCCTCTACATGGGCTTCCCTTAAGGCCCAATTGATCAGTCCAGTCCAACATGTATCATTCTAGGGGCCCAATATCATACAACCATCTAGGACCCAACTATGGCCCATCTATGGCCCAATTTTCCAAATTGGGCCCAACCCTTCATATGGGCCTTACCCTAAAGCCCAAATAATTACTCTAGTCCATTTGATTATTCTTGGACGGCCCAACACAAAGCCAAAGTGAAATTAGGGTTTCACATGAAATGACAATTAGGGTTAAGTGTTTCTCACTTAACCCATTAAGAACTTAATCCATTTAGTCCTTTACTCTACTAGATAAGTGATATGCGATACTTGGGCTTAATACACAATCCAATCTCAAGGTCCCAAAAGTGGGTCCAATAGGTCTAAGGCCCAATACTCATAATTAGGGTTTTTCACCCAACCACGGCCCATTAGGACCAAAACTAATCCGCAAGCCCATTAGGGTTTTTGCTAGGTCAATTAGGGTTTGCTGGCGGGGCACCACCCACTACCACCTCGAGTAGTGGTGGTCCATGGCGGCTCACGGTGGCGGCCACCACCTTACGGTGGTGGTTATTATTATTTTCATTAATAATCAAATCTAATTACAATTACAAGTTTTACTCCAGAACTAACACAAACACAAACTAAGCTAACTACACACACAACCACACCATGGTGGCCGACAACGATGCTTGGCGGCAGTCACCACCTCACGGTGGTGGCGGTGTCCCTTTCTCAATTTTCCGGCCAAACAAAACTACATACAACCCACACTAAAACACAATACGCCATCACACACCTAAACTCATAGTAGCACACGCACACAGCCACCTTCCACGGTGGCTGGTGGCGACGGGAAGGTGGCAGCCAACGGCGGCAGAGCCCGAAAAGGCGGCAGCGGCAGGTTACGACGTCAACTACCACCACCCAAAAAACCCACACAGCAGCCCCCCCCCCCTTCGGGGTGGTAATCGCTGACCGGAGCAACGGAAACGAGTCCTCCGACAACGACAGAAGCGGCAGAAACGGGGAGGCAGCGATGTTGTACCCATCGGAAAGAAATGGAGAAAAGAGAAGGTTGAGCGACGGCGAACTAAGCAGGGGAACGCACCCAATCATAGCCACCCTCACGGTGGCCCATGGCAGTCGGAGAAAAACGATGGAATAGCCTCGCTTCGTCGGTTATACAAGCGGTGGCGGTGGCTAGCTGATGTGGAACGGTCTCTGAAGAGGGAACACCATGGTAATCTCGGCACCGGCCACATGCTCGTCATCAGAGTCGCATGGAGTCGCCGACGATCCTACTATGGCCTCACGGAGGCAGTTGCTGGGACGAGGGGGAAGGGGAATAAGGTGAAGATGGCGGTTGCATAAGTGGTGCGTAGGGTTAGGGTTTCCAGCGAATTAAGGTTTCATATATACCCACTCATATGACATCTTTACCATAATTACAATTATGGTCCCTCCCCATGGGATCTTTTCATTTTTAATCCATTATTTACCCTTTTACCCCTGATTGTATGATTTCCTTTCATAATAAATCCCTGGATTACCAATAAACCCTTAAGCCTTCAAATATTTTCAATTTAAGTCCATTAATTACCAAACGCATCCTGACTTCTGTAATTATGACTTTTAACTCCTCGAAACTAACGCCTCGCTCAATTATTATTCATTTTAGGGTTTCTATACATTTATTTATTAATTTTTTATACGTGGTGTTACACACGCGTAGGTGGAGATGTACCCTACAACTTTCATTTAGATCATTAAGGCTAAAAAGTAATCTATTGTAATCTCACTTTTTACGATTCCCGGTGTCGTGCCCGTTTTGTCATGAAACTTCAACAGGTCATAACTTCTTCGTTATAACTCAGATTTCGACGTTCTTTATATGTACGAATACCTTGGGAAATATACTACAAGTTATTTAATATTATTTATTCTAAATAATCCTCTATAAAAAAGTCATTTTTGACGCTTATTTTCTCTAAATTGACTAGCCCGAATCTATAGGCGTTACAATTATCTCTCCCTTAAGACGATTACATTATGAATTCATTGGCACATGATTGAAGTTTGGAACTAACTTGGTCTAGACTTTTCCACTTTTCACAGTTGGAGTAGACCAGTGCATAACAGAATCATAGAGAAAAACTCCACATGTATCTAGGTTTGAATAATAGAAGATAAAATCGGCTTAGAATTACTCATCACTTAATCCATAAAGTAATATCTAAGCATGGGTCGGTACAATAATTAAATCTCTATTAATTACTTAGCTTAATCTCTATGCTATGCCCAATCCTTATGGACAATCCATTAATACTCATGACAGTCTTGAATCGTTACTTACTTCCAAGAGTATGACTGATTGTGGACGTTTAAGTAAATTAATACTCAGGAAGTGGATTCCAAACATGCAAAAGGAGAACATAGTAATAAGCTAAATGGAAGAACTCCATCATATCTACAAATCTCCACCTAATAATTGCCAAGTCGGATTAGCACTTATACTACTTTTGATGGGTTTTTGAAAAACAAACAAAAACTTAAACTCTTAAGTGTGCATGCAACCCTAATAAGGATCTATGTTTTCTCTATTGAATCTATAACTATGAACATCAAAAGGAAACCCTAAGAACATTAGGCTATTTTTTAAAATATGAAATTAGGGTTAAAAAATACATACCTTGATTGTTATTGTAGCAAATAACAATGAACACCTTCTTGTTCATCACTTGGAAGCAAGCACCACAATTGTTGTGACTCTAATGGAATCACACCCAAGCTAGCAAGAGGATGACTATAAAGAGGAGAAGTGATAGCCAAATTTGTCCAAGGGTTCTTGAGGGAAGGAGTATACGAGATTGTGAAGGGTTATGGCCTTTTTATAGCTAAGGTAGCTTGGTGACCAAGCAGCCCATTCTCCTTATCCAAGTGGCTTGGACGTAAACTCTTGGGATTGCTCAAGTGATTTTCTTCAACCTCATCCAATGAGGTCCATGGGCCTTCCTTCTTCAACTTTCAATAAATAACCAAACAGTCCTTGCACTTTTAATTAATCCAATTAATCCCAAAATTAATTCTAATTAATTTATGATTAATTATTTATTAAATATTATGATTTCTAATTAATATATTATTTTCAATACATTAATAAACCATTTATTTAAATTATTATTCACACAATAAATTAATCTCTCTCTCTCTCTCTCTAAAAGTCATACTGTCCAATTGCTATGTTTGAGGGTAACCCAAAAGAACTATGCTACTATCAATTCAAGTTTATACTAATTATAGTTATGGGCTTAGACACCCAATCTAACAGTCTCCCACTTGGATAAGTCTGTAACTATAATTGTCAGTATAACTTCCAAATTGATCAGCAAATTGTAGCTTCCAAAAGTTGTTGCCGAGTTCTGACCCAATCAGTCACGTGTCCTAACATAAGTGATAAAATATCCCTCCATTCTATAAGATATCATACGAACTTGAGACATGAATTATAATCAATCTCATTGTCCAATATTTTGTTTCATGATTTTTGATTTGTGATGACAAAATAAGACTTCTAATTGAACACATCAATTTAGTATTAGCTAGGCCTAGCAATTATAAGTCAACACCAAATCACCAAGGAGACCAAAGATATCACTTTTCCTTTTAGGCTAAAAGGAACGAATAAATTTTGACTTATTTTCACTATTTTCTCATCAAATCATGCACAACAATACGTTTTTTAACAACAAGTTACTGATGCGTTTACGTATTGTCAATGCACAACAATGCGTTTACGTATTTAATGGCCGTAATTTGTTAGAATCCCGATTTTTGAACTTGACATAAACTTTAGGGTTTTGATTTTAGCCAATTTAGAGTGTTTTTTTTTTGGAACTTTTTGTGAATTAACACTTGTTGCATGATCCGAGACAAACCCCCGGAACCAATTTTGAGTTGTCACGGATGATTCAGTCCAAATCAGAAGAACGACTCGAACTGTTCATCAGACTCGTCGAGTCTGTTCATGGACTCGACGAGTCCATGCTGTAACTTTCTAGATTTTTAATTTTTAATGTTTCTATGGTTTTTTTGTTTTGTTTTTGTTTTTCATTCTGTAGAAAATGTTAAGAAGAGGGCAAAGTTCAAGAGGTAGCCAAGGGGATTTCCCTTGGTTAAACTTTCCACAAATGGCTTCAAAATCAACTATGGTGAGGTGGAAGAAGAAACTTGACTTACTCAAGACCAAGGATATCTACCAAATGATATAGATTGGGAGTGGTTGGGACAAGTAGGCTTAGAGGATGCATTAAACCCATACATGACTAAAGTGTTTGTACAAGATGGGATCTCGGTTATGTGTGATGGATGGCATAATTTATTTCGGATTCAAGAACCGGTATACTAGGAGCTATGTTCGGAGTTTTTCTCTACAGTATCATTCTGAGGGGGAAATGATTTTTACAACCCAAATGTCCTAACCTTTTGTCTTGGTGGGGAGCACCGTGAGTGAAGTATGGTGGAGTTGAGTTGAAGGTTGGGAATTTATGATGAGTCAGTAGTTATAACTGGAGCTTTTGGGAGGTTCTTGGAGAATTGTCACAAGAATTTTCCAGAGGGAAAAAATTTAGCAACTTGGTGAAATACAATTTCAAATAAAGACTATATTCCTTTTGCGGCTCAAGAAGGGAGCATACGGTCCCCCATTCACCGCTTGATTCACCACCTAATTTCTAGCACCATTAACATGCAGAAAGATGATAACAAAGTCCCGAGCCTTAACGTGTTTTACTTATGGTGCATTATAATTCCCAACACCCTTTGCAATATTCCATATTTCTTGGCGAGGTATTTGGGAGGGGGGGGGGGGGCGGTGAAGAATAGGACGGCTTCAAAAATAAATGGGGGTATGTTTGTTACTCTATTGGCAAGATCATATGGTATCATGGAAAGGGAAGTCGGGAGCATGTTGACTATGCTACCAACACCTCCGTTTAGTATCATGCTTTATATGAGGGCAATAATTGTAGAAAACTATGGTAATGGTCACTTTGCAATCCCGAATAATGATACATGAAACATGCTATGGATATGAATGAGCTCATCTGGAAAATCCAAACGATATGCAACCTAGCCCACCCGGGCCAAAACCCTGAAAGGACCGATATACATAAGGACCTTGTATCTCTTTCTATAACATTTCCATATATTGAACTTCCTATGTTGACTCATTTCAACATGATATTTATATATGTCCAGGACTAAGTTCTATTAAACCCTTCATGTAACGTCCCAAAATATGATGTATAAATTTCATTTTCAAAATTCATAAAAAGGGAATACAAAACATTGTCATACAACCAAGAAAGATGAAAGTGTTGTTGGATTAGGTGTCTAAGCCTATAACTATAATTGGTATGTACTTGACCCGATAGTAGCATGGTCCTTTTGGGTTGCATTCATCAGAGCAATTTGATAAGATGGATATTTGAGAAAGGGGTTATTTGTGATTTATTAATATATTATATGGATAATATATTAATTGAGAAATCATATTATTTAATTAGTATTGATCAAGAATTAATTTGGAATTCATTTAGTGATCAAAAGAGACTGATTAAATATACAGGGACTGATTAGTTAAATCAGTAATATTTATAGTTTGGGCTAATGATCCATGATTGATTAGGGATGGGCTAAATCTATGTAAGTCCATGAAGATTTATCCCAAAGGGCCTATCATATGGATCATTGGAATGCCAAAGGTTTTAGGGTTTTATGTATGAAACCCTAAGGATTCCACACTATAAGTTGAACCCCCTAGCTCCCTAAAATTGGCACTTCATTTCTGTAGAGAAGCCCTAGCTGATTTTTGTGCTTCCTAACCTCTCTCTCTCTCTCATAAGCCTCCTCTTTCTTTTGGTGTTTTGTGACACATTAGAGGTATCACACTTGAGGTACTAAGCTCTTGAAAGGCCAAGAACTACAAGCTACAACTAAGAGGTATTCATTGAACTAGTTTTAATGTTGTATATCTCCAATTGCAGGCTAGCTAGGGTATAGGCTTTGGATAAAATGAAATTGCATGTATAACTTGAGAAAACTTAGATCTAAAGCATTAAGGTTGTATGTGCACCATAGGAATATTATAGTGCTCAAAACCCATAAGTGGTATCAGAGCCTAGGGTGCTTTCTGTTATATTGATGCAATTGTGTTACTTTTCAAAGCTGAAAAAACTTCATTTTTTGCTTCTGACTGCTGGACTCGACGAATCCCATGAGGAAAATCGACGAGTTGGTCCAACTCGACGAGTCCATGCCACGAACTCGGCGAATTGGATCATCTGTTTGCAGTTTTTCGAGTTTCTTGGCCGAATTGGATTAGGATCATTACTACAAACTATTTTGTATCATAAAATTCGATTTTTCTGATAAGGTAATGATTATCCTCATCCAATTAAATGACGATTGTCAAATTTTAAGATAATTAGTTGATTTTGTGAAAAACTAATTATTTGTAGATTTTGAATCATCTTGCTATATGAAGTTAGATTAGATCAATTTGTGATACAGTTAATTATATGATTATTTTAATTGTTGTCAAATTGATCCAAGAACTTTGAAAAGGTTTCAAAATTTATTCTCAAATTTTGGAATTTTAAAGGTTTTAATTATGAAACATTAAATTCTAAAACCCTAGTAATTTGAAAAGGTTCAAATGTGCACCTCTTGGTTTTGTAACTTAAAATTTAATTAATAGCCTTAATTTTGAAATCTTAAATTTAGAACCATGATTTTTTGAATAATTCAAATTACAACCTTATGGTTTTATTAAATTAATTAAGCGTTTAATGAAAAGAGAGAATTAATAAATCCATAATAAGATGGTTTAAGTTTAATTGAATGAAAAGTCTAATTTGTTAATAGATTAAACCACCTAGTATTTTAAATGTGTAAAATACACCCTTATACTATACAAAATTAAAAGTATAATATATTATATATGTATGAGTTAAAAGTCAGTCTTACCGTTAGTATGCCTCATTCACGAAGTAGGTCTATAAAGGGTGTTTTAGGAAGCGGCCTGTAAAATGACCGCCATTAGGTATACATTCTTACCCACCGCACCCTTGACCAGTGGAGGGTCGTTAGCCAAACGGGTAGGATTGGACACAAACTTTCATTAATAAGTATACTTAAATACAAGTAACTAAATGGTTTATAAATTCTCAATCTTTGTTACTTAGGAAAAATGTGAATTTGGTGCTAATCCATGAAATTGCACATTGCACCTTATTGGTCGTTTGTGGAGCGTGTGTGGTTAACCGACACACTAATATAGGACTAATGAAGGATAAAAATGGGTAGCTTGTAGGTTATCATAGATCAATACATCGTGTGTGGTTAACCGACTCATTGATTAGGTGATAAATGACTTCGAGAGTACCAAGCTAATTTGCATGGTTATTCACACTTTGTTTGTGATCCTCGGTATCCCAGTCACAAACATGAAAGGCATAATTGAGATTAAACATTCCATTGAAAAGTTCAATGAATCTTAAAATATCTAGGAGTTTCATTTAAAACCTAATTCTTTTAAAATTTCGTTTTTGTGGTGGAGTTGGTAAATCATCATTTACCTACCTTCAAATAATTTGCAATTGGATTACGGCAACCCTCTTCCGAATTATGAATTATTTTGTTGGATCCTATCCCTAATATTTCATTTGGGTGTTATATTAATAATTAAATCAACTTACTTGAATTTCTCCCCTTGTAGATGTCTAGTTTTGACAACTATGGTCTTCTCGAATCTTTTGGAAAAAATTTCCTCATGAAGATGATGTTCCACGTTTTAATCAAGGAACTAGAAATCATACTTCACTTCCTCCACCTCCTCCAATTATTCTCCCTGATCCACGTGTTCGTCAACTTGAAAATTTCAAGGTTACTCAAGCCCTATTGGAAAGCAAACACCAAGATGGAAGGTCTGTGTGTGCACAAGTATTGAAGATGAAGTCACACATTGATAGATTAGGGATGTTGGGTGTCGTTTTCTCGAGGAAGTTGACTGTTGACTTGGTTCTTCAATCACTTCCTGAGTCGTATGGTCAGTTTGTTAAAGATTACTATATGACAGATCATGACTTTACCCTTATCGATCTTACATATATGCTAATTGCTCCTGAATCAACAATGATTTGGCGCACTAGTCAAGCAAATTTGATTGGCAGATCAATTTCTCAAACTTCCATGGACATTAGCAATGGCAACATTGGAAGTCCAGAAAATTTTTCTTTTCCTAATGGAAAGGAATCGGCCAAGGTCAAACCGTTTGACCAAATGGTAAAGAGAAATGCTAAGTCTGAGATTGTCACGTGTTCCATTCCAAAAGAGTCTGTTTGTTTCTATTGCCAAGAGAAGGGGCATTGGATGCGAAGCTGCCGTATCTACCTGAAGGATCGCAAGGATGGTAAAGTCAAAATATATGACTCTAATCCAGGTAGTCCACTATCTAACTCTATTAAGTTCGCATTGAGTGATTCTTATTACATGATGTAAAGTTACATTTTGATGGTTCGCAGAATCAAAGAGAAAGAAGGAAGCTTAAAGGAAATAGCATGCTGAGACTGATCATGAAGAAGTGGATTTTGATCGCATGGTTCGACGATCAGATTTTTGAGCTATTGCTTAGAAGTTATGATAGATTGCTTAGGAATATTTAGTAACATAGTTTTCATTTGTATTTACATTGTAAGGACAAGTTTTCCGCATTTTATAAATAAAAGAAAAAATATATGATTTTTTCTTATTTTATATTTCCTTACAATGACATTTGTGAAAATTGTTGTTTATATGTTTCTATTAATGGCAACACTGAAAATGTTTGATTCTTAGTTATATCGATTATGGTAGTGTCGTAATTTTCTAAGTAAGGAAAAATTCTCATCACCCAAGTTTTAATTGGATAGAAACTTGAAATCATGTGATTTGAATTATATGATGTATGAAAATCTTGGTACTTGAGAAAATTGAGACTAATTCCTTATTCGCATATGTATGTGAGTCAAGTGAAGGACTAAAGGATCTAGTACACACTGATGTGAACTAAGGAGATCCACCACAAAGAAGGATAAAGGCTATTTGTCATGATTTACTAATGGATCGGTAAATGTGACATCCCCATTTTTACGGCCAGAAAAGACCGATTTTGTTTATGCTTTGTTTGAAAATCAGAGTAACATTTTTAAATAAAAGTGTTGTGGAATTTGTCCCAAAACAAAATATGATAAAGATTTATCAAAAGCATTTCCGTAGAAATGTATTTCATTAAAAAGACTCGGGATGTCATGTTCGATACAGATCATAAGCATAAACAATACAGCATAGGCCATAGTACATTATTCTGTATTTTCAGGCCTAAAATCCTTTAATCTCTCATCCCAAGACCTCACATCTATGCTCATGCGCCACTACCTGTAATACAAGAAACTGAGTGGGTTAGGCTTGGGAGCCTGGTGAGCACATAGGGTTTTCAACCCACAATAAATAAGTTTATTAGCTTTATCAGACCAAACAAACCCGATTACCCGTTCCTGTATCCTCACTTTACGTCCCTAAAACATTTAACACAAGGGACCTAGTCTAAGACTATCATCGGGATGGACACTACTGCTAAGGGGATTCCTCAGCATTAAATATCCTTAAGGCAACCATGTGGGGGATGGAGTACATCTGGTGAGCACACAGTTCAAATAAACACATAGTTCAAATAAACATCTACAGGTTGCGAGTCTGCTAGTGTTCCACTGGACTGTCTAGAATAGTCTGTGGTCGTCATCTATACTCCGCTAGATGACTGGATCATCAATAATATATAAAACGAGGCCTCTCATTATTTCATTTTATCACACAACAACTAATACATCTACCCATGTTTTACCGCAACATTTTCGTAGATATAAAATACACATACAGTTTAAATCAATGAAAACATGTATAAAAATGTTCATCCAGCATAGATAGCAAATATTCAGATAATATGCACAAATAGCACGTAATTTATATAAAATATTTCATATCTATGTGTAAGCTGAAAGTAACTATGCACTCACCTTAATTTTCGATAGGCGATTAGCGTTCTGGAATGGATGCGAGAAGGTCGAGTAGTATTTCCGTGAATACGAATCTCCAAGAAAATTTAGTTTCCTAAGAAAATATTAATATAATTAATATTTGGAGGGTAGTTTGGTAATTAACCAAGGTATAGGGTCCCTTATGTTAATTAAATAATTTAGTTGGACTAAATTATAAATATAATTTCCAAATGAGGGACCAATATGGAACATATACATCATAGTTTAGAGTTTAGGACCTGATTTGTAAGAGGTTTCCAAGGAAGGACCATTTGTGAATAAATAAATGAAGGTTTAAATGAATTAGGACAAAAAATGTTAAGAATTTCGAAATGGGGTATAGGGAATTAATTTGGAAACAAAGTTTAGGCAATATATGTGCATTAAATTTGATCAGGAGGCATCACCCCCTGATTACGTCAAAATTGGACGCAAAAACACACACATGCACAAATGGATTTGTGGAGCTCAAACTGTTCGTCGAAATGGAAAACACAAAGAATGAAAAATGTTAAGCACTGACTTGGGAGTACCTAGGAACATACGGGGTGGCTGGAGATGGTGTATCGCGGTGGCAACAACTATTTTTCTGGTGTGGCAGCAAGGTGGCCAACGTTGGCTGCCTTGATTTTCTTCTTCGTTTCTCTTGTTGATGAGGGAAAGGTAGAGAGAAGAACTGAGATTTTTTTTTGGTGTGTCAATTAAGGATGAGAAGCTCCTTATTTATAGTAAGCATGCATACTCACAAGCTTAAAATGGCCATGCTTCACCTCCATACTTTGTACCTTTGGGTAAGAGTGCACACAACTAGGAAGAGTGAGAAGAAAGAAATAATAAAGGAAAACGTGGGCAAAAGATGGAAATGAGCTGGACATGTTGTTCTATAAGCCTAGTGGGTCCCACAAAGTAGTTTAATTACTTAACTTGTCCAAAACGCTCATAGATTGATGAATCAAGATCCCGGCATCGGATTGCGTTTTTGAAAATTTCTTATGAAAGAGGGTAATTCAAGGATTCCAGAAACCCGAACGGATTAATTTTTGGAGTTACGGAACTCCGGGAAATTGCACTTAAAGTTTTGCATCTAAACGACACACGCTGTCCGTTTTCGCAACTTTTGTAATTATTTTCGTTAAAAAATATCTTGAGTATGAAATAAAATACTAGACCATATCCTGAGTCCAAAAACGCTCTCGGAAATCCCGTCAGCAAAGCATAAGTACCTCAAAGGATCGATTCGGTTTTACGTGATTAAAGAAAAGCAATGTTTTACTGTCTGATTTTCTTAAAATTGTTGTATCTTTTGCATACGAACTCCGTTTTCGACGTTCTTTATATCCACGCGTAGGCGGGAACACACTCTACAACTTTATGTAAATATATCAGGCTTATCTCACACTTTAATTTTGACGCTTATTTTCATTCTTTATTAATTATATCTTTATAATTAAATAATAAGCATATAAATTCACATAATTCACAAAATACTCAAATATTTCATCTTTATTACATCAAAAAAGTTACAATAGTTAACCTAGACTATTACATTGTCTAAAAATGCTTAGCCCCGAAACCCAGGCGTTACAGTAAATATGGTTATGCTTACAAGTTTAAGTATAATTCTAATACCTTGAAAAAGTTTCAAAGTATAAGTAGAACGAATAAGAAGAATTAATTAGACAGAAAGATAAAAGTTTCTCCAATCTAAAAGGAAATGAGAGTACTTTATTATCGTGTTTATGATCATCCTAATGATTATGGAACCATGTCACAATTGATTCTCTAAGGATACCTTAGTGCATTTATATGACTAAGGAGAGGTATCGGGAATTTTTAAAATGGTTAAAATCAAAAGGATGAGTCATACTTCGTTCCAAAATCGAGTCTTAGATTTATGAGTAACATATCCTACGTAGGTTTATAACACATCATGAAATGTGGAGTAGAAAAGTTTTCTTTCTCATGCACATTTGGAATTGGTAGTTGTGATGTTTTGGCTAAAACAAAGACCAACTAAGACCAATTAAATGAAGTGTTTTTATTGACAAGAACCCACACTAACTCTTGAATATTTGTTTGTCAATGAATGGTTTTTGACAAGAGAATCTTATATGTCAAGACGTCAGTGGGAGTCTTAATGATCTTAAATAGCTTCAAGAACTAATCAAGAATAAACCTATTGTTTATCACTAGCACACGACTTGAGGTTCGTAACCTATCGTGTTGACACATTCTTGTTTCTGTGCCATTCCAGTTAAGTTGATTATGCATGTGAGTTCTATGAGTCCTCATTTGATAGCATAAGGCAAAGCACCTTGATCGGTTAAAGTACATTGATCAGTGTGGGTGAGATGCTCAATAACTTGGAAGTAATGGTAGGCACTTGTGCTACCAAATGGCAAGAAATTAAGGTTGAACAAGTTCAGTCCATATGATTTTGGATTTGTCACAAACCTTGTCTTGTGATTATGGTTATGACAAATTCACGTGGATAGGAGCACATGCACCATAAAATCTAAGTGGCAAAAGGTTTCTCTCTGCTTAATAAAAGGATTGTGAGGAAACGCTTTCACTAAGTAGATTTAAAGAAATAGCAGTTGTGTTAATTGCATTCTCAAATTCGATTATGATTAAGACATCCCTTTTCATAATTCGAAATGTGTGAAATGGCAAATAGTCTAAACATTCGGGACTTACTGCTGTAAGTTCTGAAATAGTTTAGACACACATATGAGCTTTCTAATAAAAGGTGTATGAGCTTAGATAAGGACTTATCGAAGCATCTCGTATCAGAAATCTGAACTTTGGAAACAAAGTCAATAAGTATTGATTTCTAGAAGTCTAGATGGTTTTTGAGTACATGTCAAAGCTAGTGGGAGCATAAGTGTTATGCTAGAAAGAATGTAATTATTATGCTAGTGGGAGCATAATTATTACGTTAAGTGTTGTAAGTTAGCAATACTAATTATAGGAAACAAAGTTTTAATTTGCAAAGTTGCATAGTTTGAAAAGTTGTTTCGCTATAGTAAAATTTAAGGGAGAGGATACTTATACTTTATTTCGAATCTAAAAGTTTAGATTGAAGTATTAATCAGACTTAGTCAAGAGCATATATGAATAACAGGTTGAAATGTTTCAACATTGGAAATTCTAAATATGGAAATATTATAACAAAGGACTGGTCAAGTATCATGTCTTTATGTAAAACATTATGAATCGTATTCCATATGCTTTGGGTACAGGATCAATTGCATATGTTGTAATATTCGACCGTTCTGTCTGTTCCAAATGCCTAGGGCATGAAGAGGGAAAAGGACCAGAACCAGATATGACTAAAGTAGTTAAACAACAGTCAAGAACAATCTAAGGTTCGCTAAGGATTGGTCTCTTGTGGGAAGTTGGAAGTATAGTAATGAATGGATCATATTGACATTATTATGAATAGATAAGATTCTATTAAGAATGAGTTGTCATATGGTAAATATGGAAATGTTTCCATAATGGGAGTTGGATGTTAAGAATCTACGTGTAGGTTAGAAAATTTTATGAAAGAAGGATGTTCAAAGGAATGTACTTTGAATGTGAGACTTCATATCTATGGATTTGTCTTGTAACAATCTCCAAATGGAGCACGTTGTAATATCATTGGCAAAGTCTTAGTGACTTTGGTGCCTTGACATTACAAAAGGATCATTACATGTGAGTTTAGATCTAACAAGATTCTAGTAGTGGTAATAATTTTGTATTCTTACACTTATAATAAAGGATTAGAGAATTATGAAATGAGCATCATTGGAAATGTGTTCGACTGATCTATTTGACAAGGTAAGGACTATAGGAAAACATAGTGTGCATGCTTGGAGCATGGGATAACTGGTGTTTTAATTCAAGTATTAAGTTGATTAGTCGATACATTATACAATGAATAATGTGTAATCAAAATGGTTGAGACCATATTGGATTGGATTATTCTTGTGTTTCTCTTTGCATGTTTTACTTCCCGCATAATAAGATTATTCAAACATCCACAGTCAATCATACTTTGGAAGTAAGTAATGAAGTAAGACTATCATGAATCCGACTGTAGATTTTCTAAGTGTTTAGACATAGCACAAGTTTGATGCAGTGTTCATGAGTACTCCTATAATCAGATTTGAGTATTGGATTAAACCCACGCTCATCTGAATCACTTCATGGATTTTATCACGAGTGATTGTGAGACGATAATATCTAATATTCTTGAAACAGAGACATATGAGTTGTAGTTTACAAGTCGGTTGCACATTGATGATACGTAAACGCACCAGTAACTTGGTGTTAAAAACGTATTGTTGTGTGTGATTTGATGAGTAAATTGAGCAAGCATATGATTCGAAGTTTATATGTTCCTTTTACCAAAAGTGCGATAAAAAATATATGTGGGCCCCTCGATAATTTAGTGATGACACCCTAAGAGCTTGGCCAAGCCTGGACTAAGTTGATGTGTTCAATTGTAGTCTGTTGTCATTCATCAGAAATCGAAAGTCGGGAAACAACAAATAGACAGAGATAATGATTATAATCCATGTCTCGGTTCATACGATATCTTGTAGAATGGAGAATATTTGATCCCTTATCTAAAGGACGCATTATTGATAATATCAGAGTTCGATAGTGGCTTTTTGAGAGCTACGATTGCTAATCGGATTTTGAAGTTACATTGGCAGTTATAGTTATTAGACTTATCCAAGTGGGAGACTGTTGGATTAGGTTTCTAAGCCATAACGATAATTGGTATGTACTTGACCCGATAGTAGCATGGTCCTTTTGGGTTGCATTCATCAGAGCAATTTGATAGGATGAGTATTTGAGAAAAAGGTTATTTGTGATTTATTAATATATTATATGAATAATATATTAATTGAGAAATCATATTATTTAATTAATATTGATCGAGAATTAATTTGGAATTAATTTAGTGATCAAAAGAGACTAAATAAATATACAAGACTGATTAGGTAAATCAGTAATATTTATAGTTTGGGCTAATGATCCATGATTGATTATGGATGGGCTAAATCTATGTGAGAGTCCATAAAGAGTTAGCCCAAAGAGCCTATCATATGGATCATTGGAATGCCAAAGGTTTTAGGGTTTTATGTATGAAAACCTACAGATTCCACACTATAAATTGAACCCCTAGCTCCCTAAAATCGACACCCCATTTCTATAGAGAAACCCTAGCTGATTTTGGTGCTTCCTAACCTCTCTCTCTCATAAGACTCCTCTTGCTTTTGGTGTTTTGCGACACATTAGAGGTATCACACTTGAGGTACTAAGCTCTTGAAAGGCCAAGAACTACAAGCTACAACTAAGAGGTATTCATCTAACTAGTTTTAATGTTGTATATCTCCAATTGCATGCTAGCTAGGGTATATGCTTTGGATAAAATGAAATTACGTGTATAACTTGAGAAAACTTAGATCCAAAACATTAGGGTTGTATGTGCAGAATAGGAATATTATAGTGCTGAAAACCCATCAAATGTATTACTACAACACAACATATCAGAGTAAATCTCAAAATGTAGAATAAAGTGGTGGTTGCTATGCAATCATTCTGTGCTCTTCCCTTTCGAACTTGTAGTGCCTGAAACATAAATTGAAAAACATAAGCTCAAATCTTAGTGATTCCCCAAACTACCACATACCATACATAATAAACACATACTGTCCCCCACATCAGTCCTTGCCCGACATCAAGTCTCATTCGGCCTCGGGCCCCGTCCGACATCGAGCCCTGCTATGGTTACAGATCTGCCACTCATTAGGCCCCGCATGACATCGGGCCCTACCCAGTACACATATAAACATATAAACATATAAACATATAATCATGCTAACAAATATGATAATCACGAAGTCAATAGCATACGATACAGTCATCGGGCCTCGCCTGGCATCGAGCCCCGCTCGGTATACATACCAACACATAACACATGCAAGAGTCACGCACAGATCCAACATCCAAACATAAAAATCATGGGTCGGCATTGGCGCATTGACCCACTAAACCCGGTGAGGAAACTCACCTCAGACTGCTGAATCTCACAGATAAATCTCTAGTTGCTGGTCCGCTAAAATCCTCGTGCTATTAACATAAAATAACATCCAATTAATAATTGGATCCCAACTCACACTAAGATCCCACACTAGGGTAAAAGACCTTTTTACCCTTTTCCTAACTTGGCCCAAGGCCAAGGCCCAAGCTAACTATCCAAAGGCTCAAATTAAAAAAAATGATCACCCAAAGCCCAAATATGGCCCAATATTCCAAATTGGGCTCAGTCCCTTCATGGGCCTTCAACCAAAAGAGTCCAATAAATTAGCATCAGCTTAAAAATAGAATTCTGATGGGCTAAAAAAGCCCTAGACTCCTAAGATCCAACATGGCCCAAAACCGAGAAGCGCAAAATTCATAAGCCCACTGCTGAGTACGTTGGGCGTACTCAGCTCGTACGTTTAGCGTACATGATCTGGAGCTAATATGCACATTATACCAGCTTGTACGCCCTGCGTACTCCCCAGTTGGCCATCCCACATCGTTAAGCACTTAATCCGCTCAACTCTTACTCCATACTCTCTGATCTGACTTCCTTAAGGTGACCTATCATGTAAAGTTGCCAACTTTACAAGTATGCATGGCTTAATGAGGCTCTAAAGCTCAAAAGAGCTTAAAAAAGGTCTCAACACATGCATGAGTCCATAAACACCTCAACACTCGCATTTTTATGGACAAAGTGACCAAAAGAAACCTAGATCTACCATCAATCACTTCTGGAGTGAATCAATAAGCTCATCAATCACTCCAAGGATTCAAAAAGCATAAAGCAACAATATAAATAGATCTAGAATCATATATTAGCAAGTTGTGAGATTTTTACCTCAAAAGGCTAGAAAATAATGAGCCAATCCCGGATCCTCAAGCTCTAAGCACAACTCCAAGTGGTCCACTTCTTCTTCTCCTTGACAAAGCACCAAGAAACACACTTTATTGCCCAAAACTCTCAAGAAAACACTATGGTTTCGATTTATGGATAAGGGAGGGTGGAGGCTGTCTAAACATGACCAAATGAGGCTATCATATGGCTTAAATAGGGTGTAATACCCTAGAAATTAGGGTTTCATAATCCACACGTACGCCATGGATACTTCACATACACCTAATGTATGTGGACTGAATGTGCGATCAAATTCAGGCTAGTACGCCAAGCATACCACCTTGTACGCCCCGCGTACTAGCTTAAGGACCAAAAATTCAAACTTTTTAGAATAAAGTGGTTAAACTCAGAACTTACCAAATTCAAGTGTTACACTTCAATCTAAACTTTTAGACTTATAACGAAGTATGAGTCCCCTCTCCCTTAAGTTTATCATAGAGAAACAATTCCTAAAGTTTTCAATTTGCAAATTAAAATCTTTGCTCCCTACGAATAGTATTACCAACACACACAATACTATCATAATAATTATGTAACAGCCCAAAATCTCAAGTATTGTTAAGTTGCATTTTGGGGGTGTTTTAAAGGAGAGACTCGACGAGTTGGAGCCAGACTCGCCGAGTAGGGTCGCAGGTTTGGTCGCGGGTTCGCGACTGGACTCGACGAGTCCAGGTATGGACTCGGCGAGTCGACGCTGTTCAGTGGAAAACCCTAGCCGTTCAGTTTGGGACGTATATAAGGGATCTTATGCCGTCATTGTTCGTCTTTTTGGCCGAGTGAGGAGAACCCTAAACGACTGTGGCATCTAGAGCAAGCTTGAAGGCCATTATTGACCTTGAAGGAATTGTGGTGCAAGAAGAGGAAGGATTTTGGCCAAAGGAAGATCAAGGGGATCGAGTTCTGAGGTTTGGGGACTCAGAGAGTACGTTTTCAGGTAATGTTTCGGATCATTCCTGTTATTTTGATGTGTACACGGATTTAGGGTTTATGAAACCCATTTGGTGATTTGATGGATTATTATGTTGTTATACAAAAGTTTATACCCCAGTAATAGGAGGATTAGAGGTCCAGAAGTCCCATGAGTGTGTATTTCGGGACCATACGTAATTCTGGAAGCAGTTGATCGACTGCATGGCGTGGACTCGCCGAGTCGGATGAGCAGACTCGGCGAGTAGCTTGAAGTTTCACTGGGACTCGCCGAGTTTGTTCTTCAGACTCGGCGAGTAGAGTCGGGGTGGCCCCGCGATTCTTCCACGAGGATCTCGTCGAGTCAAGAGGGATACTCGACGAGTAGAAAGGGATCATGCAGGAATTGGTGAGGACGACTAGACTCGCCGAGTCGCCAGGGTACTCGCCGAGTCCAGTCGAGATGGCCGTTGACCAGAGTTGACCTGTGTGTAACGTTTTAGGGTCAGTTAACGTGGAAGATAGAAGTATTAAAAGAGATATATGATGAGACAGGGAGCTTGTAGCTCGGAGGATCAAGTGCAAGGGATTTCAGGAGTTGCTATCTTCCAGTGTCCGCGAGGTGAGTCTTCTCACTATACTTTACCCAGAAGGGTTTGATTGTGAGACCGGAAGGTCGTATGTGTGATATTTATGCTATGGCTAAAGAGATAGATGCTTTATATGTGATGTATGTTTATATATGATGTATACTTATACGGGCCGGAAGGCGAGACTTCACGTGATAGGAAGAACGGTATGATGTATGACTTATGTGTTATGTGCGTTATGTTACATGTGTTATGTTTATACTGTTATGGGCCGGAAGGCGATTATGTTACGGGCCGGAAGGCAATATTATGTTACGGGCCGGAAGGCAATATTATGTGGATCGAAAGGTCCGGGCCGGAAGGCGTGTGTGCGTAAGGTATATTGGGGAACTCACTAAGCTTCGTGCTTACGTTGTTTATGTTATGTTGTTTCAGGATCTTACAGTAACGCGGGATGGCAACGGTTCGATTGTACACACCGAAGAGAGAGTTGTGTTTTGGAGGATCCTGGTCTTCTATTATAACGAAAATGAAACTATGTTTTGTAATTTGAATGTGAATAAGATTTTAAACAAGTGTTTTAATATTAATTTGATTATTTAAATGAAAATTTTGTTTTTGGAAATCACGGTGTTACAAATTGGTATCAGAGCCTTGGTTTGAGGGATTCGGACGCGCCTACGGGTAAATCTGGACTCAAACTGAGGAAGTAAGAAAAAGTTTTCCAAATAAATGGTTTTCTAAAAGTGAATAAGAGTTCAAAGAGAAAGCAAGAAAGAGCAGTGTGTACAATCAGCCAGAGCCAAACGGTGATTTCCCAAAATACCTTTACTTTTGTATTATGAAATATCTATTATGTTCTTTATGAGACATTATCGCATGCTAGAGACAGGCTAAGTATTTCACATCTTAGGACTAGAGTGGCCTGATTTGTGATGCCTTAGTCTAGGGTTTGCTGTTATATGTGCGTTATACTTTTGTGTGTATGTGATGAGTGAGAATATCTAGTTAGAACGCACGAGGGGTAGAGCTACAGAGTACAGTAGTACTTCCAAGGATGAGCCGAGAAGGTGGAGCTATCACAGCTAGGGAGTCCTATGTATGCTTCGATGCTCGAATGCTGCTTGCTTCGTGCTTTGTGGAGTTCTCGATGATGGGAGACAGCTACTAAGTGAGTATGACGATACTCAGGAGGTAGATGTTTGGCATCATTAGGAGCTCTTCAGCAGCTGATAGCAAAGAAGTGGGAGGACGGCGGAATGGGCTAGAGATTAAACCTAGCCAAGATGGGTGCGCGGGTAGAGTAGAGGATTTCGCTGGGGAGCGAGCATGCAAGATGGGATTGGCGAAAAAGAGCAGGTTTATCAGCTACTTAGGAACTCTGGGATGGTCCGTGTGGAAAGTATGGGTAGATGTGGCAGGTAGTATGGGCCCGTACTACTGAAAGCAGAGGACCCATACTTGATACAGGGGGCATCCTAGAGGTCCTAAGGAATAGATTGAGGGGTGATGTTATGGTTCGGATACCATACATCGGAGCGGATACAGAGTGATGTTATGGTCCGGGCACCATACATCGGAACAGATTGAGATAGATGTTGTGGTCCGAGTGCTATACGTTGGAGCAGATTGGGAGTGGTGCTAGGGTTCAGGTACCCTACACCGAAGCATGTCAAGGAGGGATGTCATGGGATGAGTACCATGGTTCGTAGTGGATGATGCTTGTGGCTATCTTGTTATCCGGTTATGACCGATGAGGTGGAGATTGGACGCTATGGGTTTCAAGCCTGTAGACCATGATTGAGTACGGGGAGGCGTTCCTCGAGGGGAAAGGCGAGTGCTTATCAGAGTATTTTGGGTAAGAGTCAAAGACAGGGGAAAATTTCAGTTGAGTTGAGCAATCAGACGACAGAGGAGAGGTCACCTTTTGGGTGGGTAGTGTCATTTATGCTCGTGTGCAAGACGCGAGAGGTCTGGTGGTTCAGTTCTGGATTTGGGAGTACACCCCGCAGGTAGTTATCGATAATGATTTCCCTCAGAGCATCAGGTAGCGGGTGTACCGCGAGACAGAGATTTACCGTGAACAGACAGTCAGTTGGGGCTGAGGTAGTCGAGAACCACACCACACCTAATTGAGAATAATAGGTTGGGTTATAGTGGTAGCAGTGAGGAGTTCAGACAAGTGTCGCAGTGCGGAGAGTTGTCGTCTATGTTGAGAGTAAGTCCCTGTCCTTGGGACAAATCCGGCGTTGGATACGGGTTGATGGGCTGAGATGAGAGGAACGATGATGCTGCGGTGCAGTCTGCGAGCCAGATATGTTATCAAGCAGTGCAGGTGCTTGGTATTAGATCAGTATGGGATTTGGAACGATTAGAGGCAGCCGTGATGAGAAGTTCTTGGAGAGTCAGCTAGAAGTTCAGAGTATAGGGGATTGTTTGACTCCATAAGGGGAGGGACTACCGAGTGTTGCACAGCACTTTTCTGGAGCAGATACGATTTCGCTGGTGAAGGATAGTCGTGGGTTGATTGTATATTAATTGGTGTTGGTTCGAACCCTAGTGGGGGAGAACCGGGTGCAGTATGTAAGAAAGCAAGAATTGTCAGGAGTAGTAATAAGTGGAGTGTAGAGATGCAGTAGGAAAGCATGAGACCAAGGGTGTCGTCGATCGAGTAAAAAGGGGTTACATCGGAGCTTGCGGGTCCGGTGGTGCATGCCGCAAGTGCGGAAAGGAGGGGCACTGTGCACGGGATTGTTGGCAGTCAGTGCCAATTCGGGACTTGAGGAGGACAAGATGGAGCGGAGCCCCAGAGGGCTCAGGGTCGTGTTGATCTGCGTACGACAGAGGGAGGCGGAGCAGTGCCGGAGGCAGCGGGTATGATGTTTTCATGATGTCTTAATTGTCTTGCATTGATTTGACGTATTGGTTGTGCTGGTATCTTGTATGGATTTCGATGCGGTATTCGTTGTTTCGCGGGTCTGGCATGGTGATGGATTGGTGTTTCAGGTTTTCGCTTTGGCATTCGTTGTTCCCTGATGGTTGAGTATGGTTATAATTGGTGTTTTAGTATCAGTAGTCTTGTGCGGTTTTCGATGTGGTGTTCATCCTTTGGGCAGATTGTGAGTTGGTTATGGGTTATTGTCGAGGATTCCTTTGGTTATCGTCCGTGGGGGTTGTTAGGGGAGATGCGGCACTGGGTTGATTGTCGGGTAGCATCTACAGCCGTGGAGTGGATGATTGAAGGACTAGAATCTTGTGAGTGGGTTGATCAGGGAGGAGGTGTGTTTTGCTGAGGGTTGCTTGTGCTTGTGGGAAGCAGTCAGTGTGTAATTGTTCTCTTTGCACAGGATTGTTCTGTAAGGTCGTTGAGGACGATCGATGGCAGTTAGTCAGTGCTTTAGTGGGGGAGAATTAGAAAATTCTCCGGGAGATCGATGAGTATGTGAGGGTGCTTAGCTGCCGGGATTCAGCAGTGTTTGTCAGCGCAAAGTATAGGCCGACGAGAGCGAGTGTTGGGCATGCGGGGCGAGATACAGACCTAGGGCATTTGATTGTGGAGGCCTGAGAGGAGGCCGGAATCAAGCTTGAGTAAGTAATCGGAATTTCGCGATCAGAGTATTGGTACGTTTGAGATACGTGATGGGTTGTACTGCATTAATCCCACGGGATTATGTTGTGCATGTTTCTAGAGCTGGAACTGGAAGGTTCCAGAGTTAGAACCGAGGGTTCGCAGAGTTGGGTGTACGGACCCACAGAGACATAGCCTCGAGTGGCTAGTATGTGTTATGAGAGTCGGTCCAGTCATGCTGGAGACTCTGTTGGTATTGCTGGATCAGTTTGAGATTGCGGATTGCGTATGTAGCAGTGTGATTGCATTGGAAGGTCTGGCCCCGGGTTAGTGATCTTGTTTAGCTGAGGCAGTGATCTTGATGAGTGGAGAGAGTGCATGAGATTGAGAGCCCCTGCAATGAGAACCAGAGTATGTGGATAGCGGTTACGCAAAAAGGGTGGTGTCGCTTGGGGCGAGCACCGTGGCACCGGTTGGAGTGGCATTATGGCCAAGAGGGTTCCTTGGAAAAAGGAAAAGAGGAAGGTGTGTAACTCCGAAGGGGTGCAAGTTCACGAAAGTGAAATCTGCAGAGCAGGGCTATGGTTAGAGTATTTCAAGTATGGTTTCGAGCATCGTGTATGCGGCAATGAAGTAGGAACCATCCGGGTTGGGATGACTGACGAGACTCAGGAAGATGCAAGAGAATAGAGAATCTTGAATTCTCAGTGTGATTCTGATCAGAGTATAGTACGGATATTAGTGGTTCCCCTTGGGAGATGTTCGAGGATAACATCAGTGTATCGGGTTTTTCAACCTGCGGGTGTTGGGACTAGTTCAGTATGTGTATGTGATGGCAAGAGGGAACTTGTGAGAGTTGATCTGAGAGGGAGAATGGATCTCTCAGTCGAACCGGAATGGGCAAGTGGGCTTTGGATCGGGGATCCGGTGGTTCAGGGTTTCCTAACCCTTAGGGGTTGAGTGATCGTTGGGATTTGGAGCAGAGTGCATCTTGGGTAATTTCCGATTACAGAGAGTGATGAGCAGTTCAGAGTTCGTGCTTTAGTTGGCAGAGCAGACTCAGTAGGTTAAAGAGAGTTGGTGATCGTCTAGAGTTATCAGGAAAGTTATGCAGGTAGACGCCGTTGCGAGCATGTGATTCAGGTCGGCGATTTCGTATTTCTGACGGGGTGTTTCGATTTAGGAAGAGGGGTAAGTGGGGAGCCCCGGTATGTTGGGTCTTTTCGTGAAGGTGCGAAGGCAGGAAGGGTGGCCTACCGTTTGGGGCTGTCAACGGGATTGGGACAGATCCATGACACTGGTATGTGTCGCAATTGAATAGGTGTATAGCGGATGAGTCAGCAGTGGTTCTACTAGAGAACGATTAGGTGGATGTGAGCCTGTGTTACGTCGAGAGGCCAGTGGCCGTCGGAGATCGGAAGATCAAGGTTCTGAGGAACAAGGAGGTACCTCTGGTACTGGTCCAGTGGTGGCCTCGGAAGAGATCGGTAGTGTCTAGGGAAGCCGAAACGTGAGATGCGGGAGCAGCAGCCAGAACTATTTTCAGAGTGAGACTTCGAGGGCGAAGTCTAGTTCTAGTGGGGGAGAATTGTAACAGCCCAAAATCTCAAGTATTGTTAAGTTGCATTTTGGGGGTGTTTTAAAGGAGAGACTCGACGAGTTGGAGCCAGACTCGCCGAGTAGGGTCGCAGGTTTGGTCGCGGGTTCGCGACTGGACTCGACGAGTCCAGGTATGGACTCGGCGAGTCGACGCTGTTCAGTGGAAAACCCTAGCCGTTCAGTTTGGGACGTATATAAGGGATCTTATGCCGTCATTGTTCGTCTTTTTGGCCGAGTGAGGAGAACCCTAAACGACTGTGGCATCTAGAGCAAGCTTGAAGGCCATTATTGACCTTGAAGGAATTGTGGTGCAAGAAGAGGAAGGATTTTGGCCAAAGGAAGATCAAGGGGATCGAGTTCTGAGGTTTGGGGACTCAGAGAGTACGTTTTCAGGTAATGTTTCGGATCATTCCTGTTATTTTGATGTGTACACGGATTTAGGGTTTATGAAACCCATTTGGTGATTTGATGGATTATTATGTTGTTATACAAAAGTTTATACCCCAGTAATAGGAGGATTAGAGGTCCAGAAGTCCCATGAGTGTGTATTTCGGGACCATACGTAATTCTGGAAGCAGTTGATCGACTGCATGGCGTGGACTCGCCGAGTCGGATGAGCAGACTCGGCGAGTAGCTTGAAGTTTCACTGGGACTCGCCGAGTTTGTTCTTCAGACTCGGCGAGTAGAGTCGGGGTGGCCCCGCGATTCTTCCACGAGGATCTCGTCGAGTCAAGAGGGATACTCGACGAGTAGAAAGGGATCATGCAGGAATTGGTGAGGACGACTAGACTCGCCGAGTCGCCAGGGTACTCGCCGAGTCCAGTCGAGATGGCCGTTGACCAGAGTTGACCTGTGTGTAACGTTTTAGGGTCAGTTAACGTGGAAGATAGAAGTATTAAAAGAGATATATGATGAGACAGGGAGCTTGTAGCTCGGAGGATCAAGTGCAAGGGATTTCAGGAGTTGCTATCTTCCAGTGTCCGCGAGGTGAGTCTTCTCACTATACTTTACCCGGAAGGGTTTGATTGTGAGACCGGAAGGTCGTATGTGTGATATTTATGCTATGGCTAAAGAGATAGATGCTTTATATGTGATGTATGTTTATATATGATGTATACTTATACGGGCCGGAAGGCGAGACTTCACGTGATAGGAAGAACGGTGTGATGTATGACTTATGTGTTATGTGCGTTATGTTACATGTGTTATGTTTATACTGTTATGGGCCGGAAGGCGATTATGTTACGGGCCGGAAGGCAATATTATGTTACGGGCCGGAAGGCAATATTATGTGGATCGAAAGGTCCGGGCCAGAAGGCGTGTGTGCGTAAGGTATATTGGGGAACTCACTAAGCTTCGTGCTTACGTTGTTTATGTTATGTTGTTTCAGGATCTTACAGTAACGCGGGATGGCAACGGTTCGATTGTACACACCGAAGAGAGAGTTGTGTTTTGGAGGATCCTGGTCTTCTATTATAACGAAAATGAAACTATGTTTTGTAATTTGAATGTGAATAAGATTTTAAACAAGTGTTTTAATATTAATTTGATTATTTAAATGAAAATTTTGTTTTTGGAAATCACGGTGTTACAAATTATGGTCCAACTAGTATAACAATAATGCTCCCACTTAGACTTGGCAAAACATGACATGACACAAAAACCCGACATGAACCCGGCACGAAATTAGCGAGTTTGGGTCAGAGATTTCGACACGTTTATGTAAACAGGTTGACACACACACGACACTATAATTGAACGGGTAGGGTTAGGCTCAAGACTTTCAACTCGAATATGACCCGTTTAATTATATATTATCTATTATAAATTTCATATTTTTATAAATATAGTATATGTTATAGACTTTTAGTGGGCCAAACTCAAGAATTTAGAGCAATATTCTAATTTTCAAAGATACTTAATTTTACTCATCCTTACCACCAATCCCCTTTGCTCCCTAACTTTAACTCTTTTCATATTGCCTTCTAAATGTATTGTAATTTTTTTCATTTCATCTCCTAACTCCAGTGTTTAACTTTTACATTTTTTGCCTCCATAACTCCTATTTTCCAACCTTTAAAATGTTTCAAGCCGACATGATAAAACATATTTACAAGGTCTAAACCTTAACTCGAAACCCGACACAAAACCGATATGAAAATAAAGGGGTTGACACAACACAACATGATAATTAAACAGATTGGGTTAGGTTCAAGTTCTTTCAACCCGTTTAATGTATTGACATGACCCAAACCTGACACGCCACGGCCCGTTTCCACTAGCTTAACTATTACCTAGAAATCAATTGCACTTCTAGAAATTATTACTTTTGACTTCCTTACTAAAGTGCAGATTTCTGATATGTGATGATTCGATAAGTCCTTGACTAGACTTCTTAAGCTTTTACACCATTATTGGATAACATATGTGTGTATAAAAATTTTCAAAGCTTATAGATATATGTCTGGAAAGTAAAAGTAACTCATTGCCATTTCTTACATTTCAAAATATGAAGTGGGATGTCGTGATCATATTTTGAATTTGAGAATGAAATTAACACAATCACTAACCATAATGATGTTTATCAGATTTTTAAAATATACTAGCGAAAGTGTTTCCTTATAATTATTCTCATGAATTAGAGCAAAACTTTTTGCCACCTAGATTTTATAGTGTATACGTTCCCATCCATGTGAATCTATCATTTCCAACATACAACCCTAAAAAAAGGTTTAGGACAAAACCAAACTCAAATTTAGCTTTCTTTTCATGGACTGAACTTCGCTTATTCTAAATTTCTTGCCCTCTGGTAGCACAAGGGCGTACCGATGCTTCCGTTTTGTTAAGCAACTCACCCTTATTCATCAATGTACTTTTACTGATCAATGTGCTTTGCTTTTTACAATCAAATGAGAAACATAGAGATCATAAGCATTACCTATCATATTAGGTGTCTAAGCCCATAACTATAATTGGTATGTACTTGACCCGATAGTAGCATGGTCCATTTTGGGTTGCCTTCACCATAACAATTTGATAGGGTGGATATTTGAGAAAGAGGTTATTTGTGATTTATTAATATATTATAAGAATAATATATTAATTGAGAAATCATATTATTTAATTGGTATGGATCAAGAATTGATTTGGAATTAATTTAGAGATCAAAAGAGACTGATTAAATTTGCAGGGACTGATTAGGTAAATCAGTAATATTTATAGTTTGGGCTAATGATCCATGTTGATTAGGATTGGCCTAAATCTTTGTGAGAGTCCATGAAGAGTTATTCCAAAAGGCTAATGAGTTATTAGATTAAAAGCCCAAGTGAATTAGGGTTTACAAGTTGAAACCCTAGGAACTCCAAACTATAAATTGAACCCTTGCACTCCAAAATTCAGCACTATGTGTTCCTTTGTGAAACCCTAGCCGTTTTGGTGACCTCCTAGCCTCTATCTCATATTCATCTCTTGTTCATGGTGTTTGTGACTCATTTGAGGCATCACACTTGAGGCGCTAAGCTCTTGAAAGGCCAAGAACTACAAGCTGCAACTAAGAAGTATTCTTATAACTAGTTTTTATGTTGTATATCTACAATTGGATGCTAACTAGGGTATATGCTTTGGATAAAATGAAATTGCATGTATAACTAGAGAAAAGTTAGATCTAAAGCTTTAGGGTTGTATGTGCACCATAGGAGTGTTATAGTACTTAAAACCCAACTGTAGTATCAGAGCCATGGGTGTTTTCTGTTATATAGATGCATTGGATAATTGTTCAAAGTTGAAAAAATTGGAAAATTGTTGTCTGAACAGTGGACTCGACGAGTTGGGTCATTTGGTGATGAACTCGACGAGTCCAGTATCCAACTCGACGAGTTTGATCACATGTTTGCAGTTTTTCAGGGTTTTTTTTGCCAGAATTGGATTAGGATCATTGCCTTAAACTGTTTTTGTAACAACCCGATATTTAAGGTCAATATAATGAATTAAAGTCAAATATTGTAACCTACTTTTGATAATAAAAATAGCGTAAAAATGAAATGTTCAAAAATATCAATTTGAATGTACTAAGTGGTAGATATCGTAACATAGTTTTCAAAAATATAGATAACACTAAAATCCGAGTTATAACGAAGAAGTTATGACCAATCGAAGATCCACAAAAAAACATGTAAAACATTGTTAAGCATAAAACTCGAAATTTCAATAAAATACTTTTTAGCTATAGCTATCTAAATGAAAGTCGTAGATATCGTTAAACCGTAAACGTACATAAAAAGAACGTCCAAATCTGACTTCGTATGAGGAAGTTATGATTTTCCTAAGTTTCGGATATAACAGTAGACAGCTAAAAACTCGAAATAGAGATAGAGCGAATTTTAGCCAAACAACCTAAACGAGAATTGAACACCTCAACAATAGTAATGTAACGGTAAAAAGACAGACGAAATTGGACGTCAGATGAAGAAGTGATGGATTTTTAACGGACCTTTGCAGTCCTGGCCTGTTAAAAATATAATATTCAAAATAAAGTCAAAATTAGCCGACGGAGTCTAAACGAAAGTTGTAGAGCATAATCTCACCTACGCCTGGATATAAAGAAAGTCAAAATCAGAACTCGTATGCGAGAGATATGAATTTCTGAAGTTCGGGACACGAAACCCCACACTGCCAGACTCACAATGTGAGCCAAAAGTTCACGACGTGAGTTAGTGACTGATGTGTGCCAGAGTTGGGCTATTAGATGTCGAGTCTACAGGAGGGATAAGATCAAAACTCACGACGTGAACCTCCCCAAGTTCACCCTCTCTCCCACTTATACTTTGTGTTAAGCATCCCGAGACTACCTTAAAGCCCCAGTTACATATCAAAACCTGGACGGAAGCTCGAAGTCCCGAAGTTCCCGAGAAACTTGCTTCTTTCCAGTCGAAGTACTGCCCGAGTTAAACATCGTCTTCTTCAAACCGCCATTCTTACCAAGTGAGTTCATACCCCTACCACTACACTTTCAAATGCTTTTAAACACTTTTAGGGGGGGGGGGGGAATACAAGTAAACACACGGTTAAACTCGTGTGAAACCATAAATCTTTTGCTATACTTTTCATATTGTTGTTGTAACTATCATACGAAAACGTTGGCATGCAAAACATCTTACGACACCACTTTCCCCACTCGGGATGAAATGTATTTATGAATAATAACATGCTTTATTTACCTGTTTGCATAACATATCATGACAAGGGTAATCATTTTGGACATAAACATATACATTTCAAAAATATGTGACTTAATTGAGAATATATGAATCATTCATCTTCATCGTACCTATCAAGGTATACAAGAAAGCCTTGTTTTATATCCAGAGTCTCCGCCCGGAGAAGGTGATAGGTGTGTAAAGATCTATACGGGACTGATGATCCCGCACCCTGGCTGTTAGCTACAGCCGGACCGGCAGGTTAAGAGTGACAAGTGTCATAACATTTCGACGCCTGAAGAACGTCGCTACAGGCAAATCCATCATAGTACGATTATGAAACTCACAGGATAGATAATTATTATGGTATTATGTTTTTACGGGAAAAGTAATATTACAGTTATTTTTACGTGAAAATACAAACTTCCTATAGTTTTGTTTACTAATAAAACTATACATCATCATTTTAAGTATGGCATATTTACTTACAAATTACATTCTTGGGCATTTAAGACTAATTCTTACTTTTAGGAAAATATAGGTTTTTCCTCGTTCAATACATTCATTTCATACAAACAACGATTCATAACTCATTTTATAAGAAAATATCGTATTTTCTGGAAAACAAACGTGAACTTTCGAATGGCATACATTTACACAAATATCTACTTATGAACTCACCAATTTAATTGTTGACATTTTTTCTTTGAAATAACTTGTATTCTCAGGAAATCGGTAAACACCAGGTTAGCAACTACTTTTGGGGACTAATGCTCTGGCGTTAGTAACATCTTTTGGAGCATCATATTGTATTTGACTTTTGAAACATATAATACAACAATCATGTAACTTTTCAAATATATATTATGGTGGTGTGTACTTTCTTTATTATTAAATTGTTATGATATTGTACATGACGTCCTCCGTCCCCGAATGTTTCCGCCGTTCGGGTTTGGGGGTGTGACAGTTTTGTATCATAAAATCTATTTTTTCTATATGGTAGTGATTATCCTCATTCAATTAATAGATAATTGTCAAATTTTTAAGATAATTGTTAGTTTATACGATTAGCAAATCATTTGTAATTTTTTGATTTGAAATTATCTTGCTTTATGAGTTAAATTAGGTTAATTTGGTAAATAATAAATTATATGATAATTTTATTAGCTAAAATTTGATCTAAATTTTTCTTGAATAGTTTCATAACTTGTTCTCAAGTTATGGAATATGAAAAGTCATTCATGAAACATTAACTCCTTAAGTTATGGAATTCAAGAGGTTTTGAAGAGTTTCAAAACTTGCCCTCAAGTTTTGGAATTTGAAAAGTTTAATTAAAAGGTTCTAATTTTGAAATATTGAATTCTAAAACTCTAGTAATTTCAAAACGTTTAAAAATGCACCTATTAGTTTTGTAACTTAAAATTTAATTAAAAAGCTTTAATTGTGAAATCTTAAATGTAGAACCTTGATGTTTGAATAGTTTAAATTACACCCCTAGAGTTTATTAAATTAATTAAGTGTTTAATTAAATGAGAGAATTAATAAATCCATAATAATATGGTTTAAATATATTTAAATTAAAAGTCTAATTTATAGTTTAAACCACCTAGTATTTTAAATATATAAAATACACCTTTATACTATATAAAAGTAAAAGTCTAATATATTATATATGTATAAGTTAAAAGTCAGTCCTACGGTTAGTAGGCCTCATTCACGAAGCTGGTCTATAAGGGATGTTTAAGGAAGCGGCGTGTAAAATGACCGCCATTGGGTATACACTCTTGACCAGTGGAGGTTCGTTAGCCGAACGGGTTTGATAGGACATTTAAATCCTCATTAAAAGTATAATCAAATATAAAGTAACTAAACTTTTTAGAAATTCCCAATCTTAGTTACTTTTGGAAAAATGTGAATTTGATGCTAACCCATGAAATTGCACATTGCATCTTATTGGTCAATTAGTGGAGTGTGTGTGGTTAACCGGCACACTAATGAGACTAATGAAGGATGGCAATGGGTAGCTCGTGAATTATCATTGATCAATGGAGCGTGTGTGGTTAACCGAAACATTGATTAGGTGATTAATGACATCGAGAGTACCAAGATAATTTCCATGGTTATTCACACCTTGTTTGTGATCCTTGGCATCCTAGTCACAAACTTGAAGGGCATAATCGAGATTAAACATGCCATTGAAAAGTTCAATGAGTCTCAAAAGATCTAGGAGTTTCATTTAAAACGTAATTCGTTTAAAAATTTTGTTTTCGTGGTGGAATTGGTAAATCGTCCTTTACCTACGAACAAATAGTTTGCAATTGGATTACGGCATCCCTCTTCTGAATTGTAAATTATTGTGTCGGGTCCTAGCCTTAATATTTCATTTGGGTGTTATATTAAGGATTGAATCAACTAACTTTAATTTCTCCCCTTGTGTATGTCTAGTTCTGATAACTATGGTCTACCTTATCCTTTTGGAAAAGGCTTTCCACATGAAGATGATTTTCCACGTTTCGATCGAGGAACTAGAAATCATTCTTCACTTCTTCTACCTCCTCAAATAATTCTCCCTGACCCACATGTTCATGGACTTGAAAATTTCAAGGTCACTGAAGCCCTATTGTCCAGTGAACACGAAGATGGAAAGTCTGTATGTGCTCACGTGTTGGAGATGAAGTTGCATATTTACAGGCTGGGAATGTTGGGTGTCGTTTTCCCGAGGAAGTTGGTTGTTGACTTGGTTCTTCAATCACTTCCCGAGTCGTATGATCAGTTTGTTACAGACTACTATATGACAGATCATGACGTGACCCTCATTGATCTAACATATTTGCTAATTGCTGCTGAATCAACGATGATTTGGCGCACTGGTAAAGCAAATTTGATTGGAAGATCGAGCTCCCAAACTTCTATGCACATTGCCAATGGCAAAATTGGAAGTCCAGAAAAGATTTCTCTTCCCAAATGAAAAGGATTGGCCAAGGTTAAACCGTTTGACCAAATGGTAAAGAGAAAGGCTAAGTCTGAGATTGTCCCGTGTACCATTCCAAGAGAGTCTATTTGTTTATATTGTCAAGAGAAGGGGCACTGGATGCAAAGCTATCGTATCTACCTGAAAGAACGCAATGATGATAAAGTCAAAATGTATGACTCTACTCTAGGTAGTCCACTCTCTAACTCTATTAAGTTGTAATTCATATATTCTTAATACATGATGTGATAAGATTGCATTTTGATGTTTTTTAGGATCGAAGAAAAGAAAGGAAGCTTAAAAGGAAGAGTAAGTTGAGTCTGGTCGCGAAGAGATGAATTTCGATCGCATGGTTCGATGATTAGATTTTTGAGCTGCTGCTTAGGAGTTATGATAGATTGCTTAGGAATATTTAGTAATATGGTTTTCATTTGTATTGCATTGTAAGGACAAGTTTTACGCATTTTATAAATAAATAAAAATTTTGATTTTATCTTATTTATGTTTCTTGCAATGACATTTGTGAAAATTGTTGTTTGTATGTTTCTATTAATAGCAATGTTGAAAATGGTTGGATTCTTAGTTATATCGATTGTGGTAGTGTCGTAATTTTCTAAGTAAGGAAGGATTCTCATCATCCAAGTTTCAATTGGATAGAAACTTGGAATCATGTGATTTGAATTATATGATGTATGAAACTCTTGGTACTTGAGAAAATTGGGACAAATTGCTTGTTCACATATGTATGTGAGTCGAGTGAAGGGATAAAGGATCTAGTACACGTTGATGCGCACTGGTCAGATCCACCACAAAGGACGATAAAGTCTATTTTTCATGATTTACTGAAATTTTAGTAAATATGGTTATGCTTACAAGGTTAAGTATAATTCTAATACCTTGAAAAGTTCCAATGTATTGCAGAACGAATAAGAAGAATCAAATTAGGCAGAAAGATGGAAGTTTCTCCAATCTGAAAGGAAAGGAGAATACTTTAGTATCGTGTTTGATGATCAACCTAATGATTATGGAATGGTTAAAATCAAAAGGATGAGTCATACTTCGTTCCAAAATAGAGTCTTAAAGTTATATTCCGAGATTGTGTCTTGAGTGACATATCCTAAGTAGGTTTTTAACACATCAAGAAATGTGGAGTAGAAAAATGTTCTCTTACTCTTGCATATTTGAGATTGGTAGTTGTGATGTTTTGGATGAAACAAAGACCAACTAAGACCGATTGTATGAAGTGTTTTTATTGATAAGAATCCACACTAACTCTTGAATATTTGTTCGTCAAACAATGTTTCTTGACAAAAGAATCTTATATGTCAAGAGGTCAGTGGGAGTCTTAATGATATTGAATAGTTTCAAGAACTAAACAATAACAAACCCATTGTTTATCACTAGCACACGACTTGAGGTTTGTAACAAATCGTGTTGACATATTCTTATTTTGTGCCTATTCTAGTTAGTTCGACTATGCATGTGAGTTCTATGAGTTCTCATTTGAATGCATAAGGCAAAGTACCTTAATCAATGGAAAGTACATTAATCTGTAGAGGTGAGATGCATAATAACTTGGAAGCAATGGTAGGCCCTTGTGCCACCACATGGCAAGAAATTAAGATTGGACAAGTTCAGTCCATATGAGTTCGGATTTGTCACAAACCTTGTCTTGTGATTATGGTTATGACAAACTCACATGGCTAGGAATGTATACACCATAAAATCTAAGTGACATAAGGTTTCTCTCCCCTTCATGAAAATGATTGTGAGGAAACACTTTCACTAAGTAGGTTTAAAGAGATAGCAGTTGTGTTAATTGCATTCTCAAATTCGATTATGATTGCGACATCCCTCTTCATAGTTCGAATTATGAGAAACGGAAAATAGTCTGAACATTCGGTACTTACTGATGTAAGTTCTGAAATAGTTTAGACACACATATGAGCTATCTAAGTAAAGGTATATGATTTTGAGAAGCGTAGATAAAGGCTTATCAAAGCATCTTGTATCGGAAATAGGAACTTCGACAAGAAAGTCCATAAGTATTGACTTCTAAAAGTCCAACTGATTTCTGGGTACATGTCAAAGCTAGTGGGAGCATAAGTGTTATGCTTGTAACTGTAAGTATGTAATCATTATGCTAGTGGGAGCATAATTATTACGTTGAGTGTTGCAAATTAGCAATGCTATATATAGGAAACAAAGTTTTAATTTGCAAAGTTACAAAGTTTGAAAAGTTGTCTCGCTATAGTAGGATTTAAGGGAGAAGATACTCATACTTCCTTTTAAATCTAAAAGCTTAGATTGAAATTTACTGGAACTTAGTCATGGATATATGTGAATGTCGTGTTGAAATGTTTCAACATTTGAAATTCTATATATGGAACTATTATAGCAAGAGACTGGTCTAGTATCGTGTCTTTATGTGAAACATTATGAATCGTATTCCGTATGCTACGGGTATAGGATCGATTGCATATGCTATAATATTTGCCTGTTCTGATTTTTATAAATGCCTAGCGCATTAAGATGGAAAAAGGACCAGAACTTGAGATGACTAAAGTTGTTAAACAACTGTCAAGGACAATATAAGGTTCACCGAAGATTGGTTGCTTGTGAACAGTTGGAGGTATAGTAATTGATGGACCATATTGATATAATTCAGAATAGATAGGATTATATTTAGAGTAGAGTGTTATATGGCAATTATGGAAATGTTTCCATAATGGGAGTTGGATATTAAGAATTTTTGTGATTGTTAGAAAGTTTAATGCAAGAAGGATGTTCAAGGAATGCTCTTTGAATGTGAGACTTCAATTCCAGGGAATTGTCTTGTAACATTCTCAAATGGAATACTTTATAATATCATTGTCCAAGTCTATGTGACTTTTGTGCCTAGACATTACAAAAGGATCATTGCATGTAAGTTTAGACTCGAACAGATTCTAGTAGTGCTAAGAATTTTGTATTCTTACACTTATAATAAGGATTAGGGAATTGTGAAATGAGGATCATTGGAAATGTGTTCAGTTGATTTATTTCACAAGGTAAGGACCATAAGTAACTATAGTGTGCATGCTTGGAGCATAGGATAACTATTGTTTTAATTCAAGTATTAAGTTGATTAGTCGAAACAATTATACAATGAATAATATGTAATCGATTTGGTGATTAAATAATAAGTGTTTTTATTTATATTCAAAATTTTTGAGACCATATTGGATTAAATTATTCTTGTGTTTCACTTTGGATGTTATACTTCATGAATAACTAGGTTATTCAAATATCCACAGTCAATCATACTTTGGGAGTAAGTAATGAGGTAAGACTGTAATGAATCCGACTGTAGATTGTCTAAGCGTTTAGACATAGCAAAAGATTGCTACCGTGTTAATGAGTACTCATGTAATAAGATTTGAGCATTGGATTCAACCCACGCTCACATGAATCACTTCATGGATTTTATCACGAAATTGTAAGACAATAATATCTTATATTCTTCAAATGGAGACATATAGTTGTAGTTTACAAGTCGGTTGCACATTGATGATACGTAAACGCACCAGTAACTTGGTGTTATAAAACATATTGTTGTGTGTGATTTGATGAATAAATAGAGCAAGCATATGAGTCGAATTTTAGTCGTTCCTTTTACCCTAAGAGGGATAAAAGCGTGACGACACACTAAGCGCTTGGCCAAGCCTGGCCTGATTTGATTTGTTCAATTAGTCAGTCATCATAAATCGGAAATCGGGAAACAGAACTTAGATAGAGAGAATGATTATAATCCATGTATCATGTCCATACGATATCTTGTAGAACGGAGGAATATTTGATCCCTTAACTAATGGATGCGTCAGAGTTCGACAACGGCTTTTGAGAGCTACGATTGCTAGTGGGAGACTGTTGGATTAGGTGTCTTAGCCCATAGATATAATCGGTATGTACTTGACCCGATAGTAGCATGGTCCATTTTGGGTTGCCTTTCACCAGAACAATTTGATAGGGTGGATATTTGAGAAATAGGTTATTTGTGATTTATCAATATATTATAAGAAAAATATATTAATTGAGAAATCATAATATTTAATTGATATTGATCAAGAATTAATTTGGAATTAATTTAGTGATCAAAAGAGACTAATTAAATTTGTAGGGACTGATTAGGTAAATCAATAATATTTATAGTTTGGGCTAATGATCCATATTGATTAGGATTGGACTAAATCTTTGTGAGAGTCCATGAAGAGTTAGTCCAAAAGGCTAATGAGTTATTAAATTAAAAGCCAAAGTGAATTAGGGTTTACAAGTTGAAACCCTAGGAATTCCAAACTATAAATTGAACCCTTGCACTCCAGAATTTGGCACTATGTGTTCCTTTGTGAAACCCTAGCCGTTTTGGTGACCTCCTAGCCTCTCTCTCATATTCATCTCTTGTTCATGGTGTTTATGACTCATTTGAGGCATCACACTTGAGGCGCTAAGCTCTTGAAAGGCCAAGAACTACAAGCTACAACCAAGAGGTATTCTTCTAACTAGTTTTTATGTTGTATATCTCCAATTGCATTCTAGATAGGGTATATGATTTGGATAAAATGAAATTGCATATATAACTAGATAAAACTTAGATCCAAAGCTTTAGGGTTGTATGTGCACCATAAGAGTGTTATAGTACTTAAAACCCAACATTACCAACTCAATTAGAAGGTGCACAGAAACAAGAATATGTCAACTTAACACGATAGGTTGTCAACCTCAGATCATGTGCTAGTGATAACTAAGAGGTTTATTGTCGACCGACTCTTGAAACTCTCAAGATCAATAAGATTACCACAAACTTCTTGACATATAAGTTTCTCTCTCAAGGAATATTCCTTGACGAGCTAAAACAAATATTCAAAAAATACGTGTGGATTCCCAATAAGAAAACACTTCATAGAATTGGCCTTAGTTTATCCTTTGTTTTAACCAAGACATCACAACTTCCAATTCCAAATGGGCTAGAGTAAGAAAACATTATTACTCCACATTTCATGAGGTGTTATAAACCTACATAGTATGAAATAAGTTTTCAAGATACGATTTATAGTAACTAGGGCATGGCTCTAAAACTTTATTAGAAACGAAGTATGGCTCATCTCTCAGTTGAACCATTTCAATAATATTTGATTCCTCTTCTTAGTCATACAATTACACTAAGATGTTCTTCGAGGATCAATTGTGATATAGTTCCACAATCATTAAGATGATCATAAAACATGATGCTAAAGTACTCTCATTTCCTTTTAGATTGGAGAAACTCTTATCTTTTCCTCCTAATAGGTTCTACTTGTTCGTTATGTTACTCTTTGAATCTTTTGAAAGTATCACAATTATGATTAATCATATAAACACAATCATATTTATTGAAACATCATTAAATCGTGACGAATAGATTTTTCATCCTTTGTGGTAGATCTGAATAGTCCATATCAGCATGTACTAGATCCATTAGTCCTCCACTTGACCCACATAAAAATGTGATCAATGAATTAGTCATAATCTTCCAATGATCAAGATTCTCATACATCACACAATTCAAATTACATAACTCCAAGTTTCTATCCAATTGAAACTTAGGCGATGAAAATCCATTTCTACTTAGATTATTATAACACTACCACAAGCGATATAATAAGAATCAAATCCACAACTAATATTTCTAATAATAGAAATGTAACCAACACTTCCATTTATGTCATTGTAAAGAAATAAAAAGTAAGTCAACTAGATAAACAAAAATTTCAGTTTTATTGATAATAAACGAAAAATTGGAACTTGTCCTTCCAATGCATAAATGAAAACTATGTTTCTAGACATCTCCTAAGCAATCTATTGTATTATCCTAAGTCCTAAGTAGTAGCTCTAAATTCTGATCATCGAACCAGGCGACCAAAGTCCATCTCTCATGATCAGATTTAGCTTACTCTTCTTAAGCTTCTTTCTTTTTCTTTGATCCTACAATAACATTAAAATGTGATCATTACGTCATGTATTAAGAGTCTATGAATATGAATTTTTTAAGATAATGAAGTTAGATAATGGATGTACCTGAAGTAGAATCACACAACTTAGTTTCACTATCTCTGTGATGATTCAGGTACTTTTGGCAGCTTCACAACTAATGTTCCTTCAATTGACAATAGAAACATATGGACTATTTATGTTTAAAACAAGGAACTATCTCAAAACTAGCCTTTCTCTTTACCATATGATCAAACAGTTTGACCTTAGCAGATCCCTTTCCATTGGGAAGAGAATATGTTTTGGACCACCATTGTCGCAATTGTTAATATCCATGGAAACTTCGGAATTAGACCTTTCAAGCACTTTTGCTTCGCTTGTGATCTTAAGCATTTTTGCTTCAGCAACAATCAAGATTTTGGTCAGATCAATTAGGGTCATGTCGATATTCCTCATATGAAAATTCTCAATGAACTGACCATATGACTTAGGAAGTGAAAGAAGGACCAAATCAATGGTTTGATCCCTTGGGAAAATGACACCCATTCTATCCAACTTGTTAATGTACGATTTCATTTCCAGAACATGTGTACACATAGAATTTCCATCTTGATGTCTATATGCCAATATGGCATGAGTAGTTTCGTATCTTTCAACTCGAGGAAAACATGACGTGGGGAGAGTTATTGGAGGAGGAAAAAGAGTTGGAGAAGCATGACATCCAGTTCCACCATTTCTTAAAGAAGAGAAAACATTTTCACCTTGATTAGGAAGTTGAAGATCACCTTCAAAAGAAAGAAGAAAACCATTTCCAAAAGAATAAGGAAGACCATTATTGTCTTGACTTGACATCTATAATGTGAGAAAAGAGAATTCAAATTAGTTGATTTTAATCCTTAATTATTAACCCATAAAATTTAAATTAAGGCTAAGATCCATATTTTCGATTCAAACTTTGAAGAGAGATGTCGTAATCAAATTCGAATCTATTTTAGGTAGGTAAGGTTTTACTAGTTTCAATCTTATGAAAGTCCTAGATCTTTTGAGATTCATTGAATCTAATCAACGGCATGTTTAATCTCGGATTATGCTTTCACGTTTGTGATTGGGATACCGATGATCATAAACGAGATGTGAATAACCATGCAAAACAACCTCGATGTCATTTATCATCTCACATTGATGTGCCGGTTAACCACACATGCTCCATCAACAACGATAATTTTTAAAGATGTCCATCATATTTCTTTATAATCCCTTTTTGTATGTCGGTTAACCACATGCGCTCCACTAACGATACATAAAGTATGATGTGTGTTTTCATGGATTAGCATACAAATTCATATTTTCCTAAAGTAACTAAGATTGAGATTTTAAATAAAAGGGTTTAGTTACGTTTAATATCATTATACTTTTAATGAGAATTAATTTGTCCTATCAAACACATTCGGCTAACGACCCTCCACCATACAAGAGAGCGGTGGGTAAGAATGGATACCCAATGACGGTCATTTTATAGTTCGCTTCCTAAAACTCCTCTTACAGTATGTCTTCACGAATGAGGTGTACTAGCGGTTCGACTGACTTGGTCTTATACATATAGTAATAATTAAACTTTTAATTTTACATATAGTATAAGGTGTATTTTAAAACTTTTCAAAATAGTAGAGGTTATATTTTAAATTTAGAAAATAATATTCAATTTATTAAATTTAAAATAAATTATTTAATTATTAACAATTATATAAATTAGATCAATTAAGGATTCCAAATTTGTAATTATTCCTTTTAGTAAAAAAACTAACAATTATCAGATAAGGAAACTCTCAAAACCCTTGCCTCATTCGAAATCTTGGGGAGGAAGGCTTGGGTTTCCAAACCCTAGCCCTTATTTTCGAAAACAAGGGGGTGGAGGCTAGGGTTCTTAAAGCCCTAGCCACTTGACAAAATTTAAGGTAAGACCCAAAATCTATTACTTGGGAGGCAAGGTAAGGGTTTCACCCTTTACCAAAATTTCAAAACTTAAGGTCCAAGAAACCCTAATTTCGAAATTCTTGGCCTAGAGGGTTTAATTTCCATAAACCATAATTTTATCAATTCAACCATTATAGAAAATTAATCATAAAACAAGCCAAGCTCTAATACCATTGATAAGTTTTATGCAAAACAAACAAAAACTTAAACTCTTAAGTGTGCATGCAACCCTAATAAAGATCTATGTTTTCTCTATTGAATCTATAACTATGAACATCAAAAGGAAACCCCAAGAAGGCTATGCTATTTTCGAAAATACAAAATTAGGGTTAAGGATTACATACCTTGATTTTTATTGTAGTAAATAACAATAAACACCTTCTTGTTGATCCCTTGGAAGCAAGCACTACAATTGTCGTGCCTCTAATGAAATCATAGATCTATTACTTGGGAGGCAAGGTAAGGGTTTCACCCTTTACCAAAATTTCAAAACTTAAGGTCCAAGAAACCCTAATTTCGAAATTCTTGGCCTAGAGGGTTTAATTTCCATAAACCATAATTTTATCAATTCAACCATTATAGAAAATTAATCATAAAACAAGCCAAGCTCTGATACCATTGATAAGTTTTATGCAAAACAAACAAAAACTTAAACTCTTAAGTGTGCATGCAACCCTAATAAAGATCTATGTTTTCTCTATTGAATCTATAACTATGAACATCAAAAGGAAACCCCAAGAAGGCTATGCTATTTTCGAAAATACAAAATTAGGGTTAAGGATTAGATACCTTGATTTTTATTGTAGTAAATAACAATAAACACCTTCTTGTTGATCCCTTGGAAGCAAGCACTACAATTGTCGTGCCTCTAATGAAATCAAACCCAAGCTACCAAGAGGATGACTATAGAGAGAGGAGAAGGGATAACCAAATTCGTCCATGGCTTCTTGAGGGAAGGAGTTCATGAAATTGTGAAGGGTTATGGACATTATATAGCTAATGTAGCTTGGTGTCAAAGCTAGGGTTGAAGGAGGAAACCTAAATTCCCTAGCTTGGTGACCAAGCATCCTATTCCCCTTATCCAAGGGGATTGGACGAAAACTATTGGGTTTGCCCAAGTTATTTTCATCCACCTCATCCAATGAGGTCCTTGGGCCTTCCTTCTTCAACTTTCAATAAATAATCAAACAGTCTCTGCACTTTTAGTTAATCCAATCAATCCCAAAATTAATTCCAATTAATTTATGATTAATTATTAATTAAATAATATGATTTTTAATTAATATATTATTTTCATAATACATTAATAAACCATTTATTTAATTTATTATTCTCTTAATAAATTAATCTCTCTCTCTCTCTCTAAAAGTCATCATATCCAATTGCTAAGTTTGAGGGAAACCCAAAAGGACTGTGCTACTATCAATTCAAGTTTATACTAATTATAATTATGAGATTAGACACCTAATCCAACAACTTTAAGTTCTTAGGTTTAAAAAAACTAAACTAAGAGTGCTTAAGCCAATTCATTTGTAAATCTAATGCCTCTTGACTTTGTCTGACTGTCAGACTTGGTCAGTGACATTGGATTATGGAATGGATCAACAAAATTATCTTTCGATATGACTCATTGAATATGATGTCTTTACATTTGACTCAATATCAAATATGTTGGTAGTTACGGAGTATGTGTCTTGTGATCTTGTGAGACTTGAGATCCATACTCGAGGTAAGTCCACCCTTATAGTCACAAGAGCCACCAAAAGGACCATCAATGATTGAACTTCAACAAATATGTCACTAATGAATCTTATTTAGTCACATTGTCTTCTTTGCAATTTAACTATTTGGAATATACTTTGAGTTTATTGTTAAATCCACTATGGTGTATTACTTGGTACTCTTCGAAGCTAGTACTTTATCATTCATTAAAAACATGAATTCCGACTCTGAATAGAATCGTCTCTATCAGTATGGAACTTAGCATCAATGTAATCTTTACAGTGATCTCTTACATACTAACAAGATCCTTTCCTATATCCTCCTAGGACACTTAAGAAGGTTCTTGATCTTGATTCGTTGATTCTTGCAAAATTGATCTGATCCAACTTGTCATGCTCAAGGCATACGAATCATCAAATTTGGTACATGTCATGGCATATATGATCGATCCCATTGCAGAAGCATGTGGGACATGACTAATAACCTCTATTTCAATAGTAGGAGTAGGACATTAGCATTGCTTAATGTTATGCCATATTAAGCACATACTCCTTTTTAAGTTCTGGATGTCGAGTTTCCTCAAGAGTCCATGTACTCTTTCTTAATCCAACGAATCACATTGATCTATCTCCATAGATCCTTATTATGTACGTGTTCTGTATCTCCCATGTATATCATAACAAAAAAATTCCAATGCCAGGCCAAGCTTTTACACTTGCTAAGTTAGAACATAGTTTTCTATGAATTGTACATTATCTATGTATAATACAAGGGTGACTACAATGCTCCCACTAGCATTGACATATATATTGCTCATCAATGTTTCTCGAAATTCTAACTCCTTGAACTTTCTCATTGAAACAAAGGTTCCAATTACTCCCACTAGCTTTGACATATGTATGACTCATCTTTATTTCTCGAAATTCAGTCTCCTTGAACTTTCTGATTGAAACAAAGATTACAATTGTGAGATGCTTGTTTTGGTCTATCAGGAACTTCTCAAGCTTACACATCCTTCATAACCTAACTTGGTTTGATTATGTGTTTGTTCCTATCCATGCTTGTCTCTTCTTGAAGATCCAATTATACCTAATGGTTAAGGCTAAGTGCTTGATCTACCAAGTTTTCACATGCATGGACTAAATCTCGCTCTCCATGTCCTCCTTCCATGTTGTAGCCTTTAGGGCCTACCATAGCTTCCGATAGCATTATTACATTCTTTCTTTATTTATTCTACTCTATTAGGTTGCATGTACCTTTAAGAGTATAAATATTTTTCCACATTATTACATGTAAAACCCATCAAGTACAATACAAACAAACGGGCGATTTAATATTGAGAATTAAACGTCAAGTTGTGTCAAATAGTAAATCTGATTACTATTACTTAATTATCAAGTTTCATCTATACATTAGATTAATCTTTTGTTATCAGATCTACTTATAAGGAAATGTAGAAGAAGATTGTTCGTTATCGGATAAATTAAAAAGACAAGGAATATAATTGAAATCACATATTACAGATATCGATTAGTAAAAATTCATAACTTTGAAGGTTTTTACGCAATCCAATGACTATAAGTCACTTCATAGAACCATAGTTTAATGTGGTTATTGTTCGTTCCAACATTGACGGACCGATTATACGTGTTTGTGGGCTTTGTCTATCATTTAACCATCACTAAAGTTTTTAAGGCATAAGGTTATAACGGTGGAAGGTATTCACATTTCCCACCTCTTTCAAACCATTTATCACATCAATTTTTCTTTTTCTTTTTCACTTCTACCTTCCATCCCACAATAAATGGAAAATCATATTTCTCTTTCATCCCAACTCACTCATTTTTTTATTTTAAAATAATTAATTAAAAACATACAAAATTAATTCACAAAAATTTAATAAAATATAAAACTAATTCATAAACTAATTAAAAACATACAAACATATTTTATACAAGTTTTTGATGAATGATGTATGACTAACCCATAGCTTAAAAGAACGCAAGAGTCTATAGAGAGAGAAAGGTTACGGGTTAGTACATCTCACTAGGGGTGAACGTGGTGTGGTTACTGGCCAAAACCTCACCACTAATCGCAAATGCGGTTAATCCATTTTCAAAACCGCTTGGTGCAGTTATTTTTGTGATGCGGTTAAAAGGTTATTTTTGCGGTGCGACTTTGTTTTTTGTGTTTCAGTTATTAACCGCATTGATTTGGTGCGGTTATTTTGTGTGGTTTTTAACCAAACTTTACAGTTTAAACCGTTTTAAGAATTTAAACACATCACTTGTAATAATAAAAAACCATAATGTATAAGATAATTAACTGAAATTACAAACAACTAATATCTTAAAAACGTTAAATGACCAGTAATTAACAATAAATATTTTAAAATTGTCAAATTTCAAAAACCAACACTTTTGTCTTTTAAAATTTTATCTTTCTTTCAACCATGAAACTTGTCTTATTTTTAATATTTAATCTATTATTAATTAATAAAAAAAATTGTATATAATATATGCGGTGCAGTGCAGTTTTTTTGCAGTTTTTGAAAACTAATAACCGCACCACACCGCAAATTTGCGGTTTTTGAAAAACAGAAAACCTCACCATCGGTTTTTATTACGGTTGTGGTTAATCGGTTGCGGTTTATGGTGTTATTTTTAATTGTGGTGCGGTTTTTGCTCACCTCTACATCTTATCATGTATCTTGGCAACCTTTCGGTTCCGGCTAACCTAAAATCCTTTTAAACTCACAAATTTTTTTTATTTCTTACTCCCACCTATGTGAGACAGATGTAATTTAACAACTTGTAAATTTAATCTCTAAAATTTCCAACATTAACTTGGAGAGTAAGCGGAGAAGATTTTGGATCTCATCAGACAAATCAATCTCGTGGGTTTTTGATATTGTTTTTGCGGTATTTGTGGTGATTTGACTAATGTACGGAATTTTTTTGATTATCTTGAAATATGAGTTCCCTTACTGTTATCATTTTCTACTAATTAATCATAAGTTTTACATTTTGTTCACGCTTTGTTAGTTGTGTTCAATTTCATTGTAAACGTTAAGTGGTGTTGAGTTCATGATTTTAAGTTTTAACTAAGTTTTGCTTGCAAACATAGTCTGTGTCATTAGATCGTTGTCAACCTTTAAAAAAAAAAGATAGTAATGACATTTTTTCTTTTAAAAATGTATTTTTAAAATTCAATGAATCCATCTATACAAATGCTTATGTCACTTGATAATATAAAAATCTATAAACTAGAATTTATTTATAGTGTCAATGTCTTATTATTCATGCCTATTTCATTGCAAACAGTAGGTTGTTAAATTTGGGCGGTCATGATGGATGGTATATGTTTAGATAAACTTATTTTAAATAATTTAACTAATTAATTGAATAAATACAGTATTAAATATATTGATAGAACTTATATAAAAAATAAATAGAAAGGGAATATAAACACATTCATGGTATGTATAGCTAAAAAACATTAGATACGTGTGCCTAGGTTGCATCATTGCAAAATAGACTTCGCTCCATTAAACCTTTAAATAAAACCCAAGTCAACTTCCAATTCTAACTTTCTCCTTTATAAAAAATTAAAAACATCTGCTAATCAAATACGATCATCACACCTATAACCGCTTCATTCACATATAATATAAAAAACATATTTTTGAATCTAAAGCCTTAAACTATTTATGAGTTAGAATTATTTTTAAAGAACCGATTCGTATATAATAATTTATATTTCAAAAAGATTGCCCTTTAAATAAAACACAAGTCAACTTCCAATTCTAACTTTCTCCTTCATAAAAAATTAAAAACATCTACTACTTAATCAAATACGATCATCACACATATAACTAAGGATGTCAATAGGGGATAACGGGACAGGGAGTGCATCCCCCCGCCCCCAAATTTCCCCGTTCTTCCGTCCCCGTTCCTGCCCCCGAAATGTTTTGCCTTCCTACGTCCGCCCCCGAATCCCTTTTATTACCCCCACCCCCGTTCCCCCGCCCCCGATTGATTTTCCGTTGTCTTTTTTTGGGTTAAAAGAAGTTGTTATTTATGTTAAAAACATTATACTAACAACTTAAAAACATGTTTTTTGATGAATTTTGGAAACTTAAAATCATGTTATTATTTATTATATTTATATAATTAATTTACATAAATATATGTGTAATTTATTAACGGGGTCTCCATGGGGGTTTCGTGACGAGATTGTCTACACCCGTCCGCACCCCCAAAATTAAAACGGGGGTTAACCTTGCCCCCGCCCTCGTCCCCGCCCCCCATTTTTTTTTTAAAATCCCCCAAACGGGACAGGGCTCCCACGGGACTTTTTGACATCTCTACATATAACCGCTTCATTCACATCTATCTTAAAAATAAAGATTTTTTTTGTCACATGTCATATTCTTATTCATTTTGTCACATGTAATTTTATGGTTATTTCAAATTAATTTTTATTCCACATGTCATTTTATGGTTATTTCTATTTTATTAAATTTCACATATTATTTAAATCTAATAATAAATGCATATCAATTTCATTAATAGATACATCCTCATTTTCACGGCCAGAAAAGACCGATTTTGTTTATGCTTTATAAAAATCAGAATACTTCTTTTAATAAAAATGTAGCGGAATTTGTTCCCAGAAAAACATGATAAATACGTTATCAAAGCATTTTCGAATAAATGTATTTTTATTCATTTAAAACATTTGGGATGTTATCGTCAATACAGAAACATAAGCATAAACAGAACTTACATTCATTTACACTAGTGATCTACATCTCTTTTAAATTTCTCAGTGCAAAGTAGTTTCGTATCGACACGTGTGATACAAATAAGTTGGAGTGGGTCAGGTTGGGAAACCTGGTGATTACATAGGTTTTTTCAACTCAAAATAATATAATTATTAAATTTAAACATCAAACAATCAACCCGATTACCCATCCCCGTTATCTTCTTTGATATTCCTTAAAGAATTATCTTAAGGGTCATCTCCTAAATCATATTTACCTCTCATCTTTTTACCTCACATTTCCTTATATGCTCGTTCCTAAGGCATGAATACGTAGTTACAACATCGCCTGAACTCGTAATTCATAGTAAGGGTTAGAGTATCATCACATGAATATACAGTCACAACATCACATGGACTCGTAATTCATCACCTACAGATTATAAGTCTATTGGTGTTTCCGCGAGTTGTATAGAATAGTTCGTGGTCGCCATCTATACTCTAGTAGATGACTACATCTCCAAATTGCCGGACAAAGTTATAGTATCTTTCATCCTACATCACCGATTCATCATCACCTATCCATCACCTAATTATCATCACCTATCTCTCATCATTTTATTTCATTACATACCAACTATTTTATCTACCCATGTTTTATCCCAACGTATTTGTAGATATAAAATAAATATATATTTAAATCATTTAAAACATGTATTGTAACAGCCCGGATTCCAATGTATTATTCATTTATTTATTTTGGTAATTTGTGAGGAGACTCGGCGAGTTGGAACCTAGACTCGCCGAGTATGATCGCGGATTTGGACGCGGGTTCGCGTCCGGACTCGGCGAGTCCAAGAGTGGACTCGGCGAGTCCACGTTGTTTAATGAAACCCTAATTTATCGGGTTTGAGGCATATTTAAAGGGCCTTATGGCCGTCATTTGCACTCATCAGTCCCCAGAGTGAAACCCTAGAGCAATTGAGTGATTCAAGTGAGGGAAGGAGCCATTATTGATCTTAGAGTTGTTGTCTAGCGAGGAAAGAGGAGATCTAGCCAAGAGGAAGCAAGAGAGGGGTGGATTCTTGAAGATTTGAGGTCCAGAACATCACATCTGAGGTACAATCCCGAATCATTCTCTGTTATTGTGATGTTCATGTAGATTTAGGGCTTTTGAACCCATTTGTGGCTAGATCTAGTGTCCTCATGGCCCCTTAGCGAGTTAAGGTCCTGGATCTAGACCCATAGAGGTCCAGAGCACCTCATTACCAAAGCTTTATATGCATCCATGGAGGTTTTGGCTTGGGATCATTGTATTTGAGGCTAAAACACCATTCATGAGCTATTCAATGCTTGATGAGCATCAAGACTTGGACTTTACGTGGTCAATAAGCTTAAGGAGACTGGATCTATGAGTTAGTGAAGCGGATCTGACCTCAGAAGGTCGTTTGGGGTTGTGCATGGTATGCACTCGCCGAGTCCATTCCCCAGACTCAGCGAGTTGGTGTGGGTTGTTCATGATTACAAACCAGGGGTTGAGTAACTGAGTCGGTGAGTGACTCGGTGATTCGGAAGAGATTCAGATGGATCGGGTTCCCGTAGGAACACGACGAGTCCATGCCAGACTCGGCGAGTCGGGTTGACCGTTGACCGTTGACCAGTGTTGACTGGTTTCACTTCGTGGTATTAGTCAGCCAGAGTCAAGTAGTATTAAGTAGAAATACGCTTGTGTTGTAGGAGGACGATAGCTCGGGAGATCGAGCACTAGTGGTTAAGAGATTCACAAGTTACCGAGACACGCGAGGTGAGTCTTCTCACTATACATTACCTTGAGTGGTATTTTGAGTTGACCAGAGGGTCTTATGTGCTATGAGATTATGTGTTGTCTTAGAGATTTTGTGCTATGTGTTATTTGTATGTTGTATGGTTATTTTGACCGGGCCGGAGGGCCCAACGATTCTGACCGGGCCAGAGGGCCCAATGAGCTGTGACTGGACCGGAGGGTCCGACGAGCTGCGGGACTGGAGGGTCCCGCCGAGACATTTAGACCAGAGGGTCGGGTTTAGCCTTGAGTGGCGTATTTGTGGTAGGTGGTATTTTGGGGAACTCACTAAGCATTTATGCTTACAGTTGTTGTGTTTGATGTCTCAGGTACCAGCGAGGACCGTGCGAAGGCGACGACTTGACACGTACACACACACCGATGGAGTTTATTATGTGTAGAGATCTTGGGATTTGTTTTTGAAAACAGTATTGATTATGGATCTTGATTTGTGATGTGATACATTATGTGATTTTGAAAAATAAAAATTATTTTGAAAATTTACGGTGTTACAAGTTGGTATCAGAGCCTTGGTTTGAGGGATTCGGATGCACCTTCGGGCGTATTTGAACTCAAACCGAGGATTTGAGGAATTTTCAAATAAAACTAAAATTTTCTAAACAGAAAAAGAGGTTTTGGAAACGAGCAAAGTGGAAGGTGTGTACGGTCAGCCAGCGCCCTAACGGTGAATCCCCAAAATACCCTTACATTATATGTTATGAGTTATGAGATATTATGTTGTGCATGTTAGAGAGGCTAGGTATTCCTATTAGGACTAGAGTGGGCCTGATTTGTGATGTCTTAGCTTAGGAGATCGCTGCTGCTATGAGATACTTTGAGAGTGAGTAGGTAGCAGTGAGGAGTTGAGGAGAGGGCTATTGAGGGTAGCCAGTGCATAGCGAGAGTAGAGTATTTGCGATTTGGGATCCTAGGAGGAGGATTTGGGTTGTATATCGATTCGGTGTGGACGATAGTATTGGGCCCGTACTATTAAAGACACCGGATTGGTGCGCAGTCCAAGTAAGAATCCTTGGGGGTACCAGGAGAGAGGATGTTTGAGTTATCGAGTGTGAGTATACTCGAGAGTATCCCTGATATTTCTTATGTTGTATTTCAGAGGTTGATCATGGTCGGGACACGCCATAACCCCGAGAGCAGTGGGGTGAGCGATGAGGAGATCCGTCGGATCATCCATGAGGAGGTGGCTACTGCCATCAGAGCCAAGATTCCGGAGATGTTCGGGTCTATTAAGACCACACTGATCGAGACGTTTGACGAGCGTTACGCTGCTTTGACTGATGTTGCTGTTGCTGCAGCCACCGCAGCTATTGCTGCTGTGAGACCCCAGGGTGGTGATTCATTGCTGTACCGAGAGTTCAGCAACACGAAACCACTGGAGTTCGATGGTACACAGGATCTGATCTCCTCTATGAGGTGGATCTCATACATGGAGGGGTGTTTCTATACGTGCTTGTGTCCGGAGCATTTGAGGGTGCGATTCGCACTCAACCAGCTTCGCTTGGGGGCGAAGGACTGGTGGAAATTCGTGACCGCGAGCTATTCTACAAGCTGAGCTGACTGCAGTGACCTGGGAGAGGTTTACTGCGATGTTTCATGACGAGTATGTTCCCCAGGTGGAGAGGGAACGTTTAGCTCAGGAGTTTCTGACCCTCAAGCAGGGGACAGAGTCGGTGTCAGTGATTACGAGGATGTTTCATGAGCGGGCGCTGTTTTGCCCGGAGTTGGTGTCCACTGAGCAGGCTCGCATGAGCCGTTATCTGAGTATTTTGAGGAGGGTCATTCGTGAGTTCGTGGCGAACTCGACTTACCAGACATTTTCCGAGCTCCAGGCAAATGCCAGGAAGAGGGAGATCGAGCTTGAGACACAAGCGAGGGAGGAGACTGAGTTGCAGAGGGGTGATCGACGACCGGCGCAGTCGCAGCCGGCCACCAAGCGGGCAAAGCCCGCTGATTTGAGGACGGGCAGTTCGAGGGGCCGCACTTGTGGGAAGTGCGGCAAGAGCCATGATGGGCCGTGCAAGACTAGGGTATGCTACAAATGCGGGAAGGAAGGACATTTTGCGAGGGGCTGTCCGAAGGGGTTCTCGGTTTGCTTCCATTGCAACCAGACCGGCCATCGGAAGGCCGAGTGCCCCCAGCTTCAGAGGTCAGCGCAGGGATCTGCACCTGCGGTTCGAGCTGCTGAGACCCGGCCAGTGAAGGCCGAAGCACCGATGGCTAGGGGGAGAGCCTTCCAGCTGACTGCGGAGGAGGTCCGCGCAGCACCTGACGACGTGGCGGGTATGTAATCTTTATCTATTTTGTGTTGAGTTTTTGCTATTGTAATTGCTATATGTTATGCGTAGGTACTTTTCTTGTGAGTTCTGTACCTGCATTAGTGTTGTTCGACTCGGGTGCGAGTCGATCATTCGTATCTATGACTTTTAGTCGGCACATTAGTATTCCGAGGGAGGCGTTGAGTCGGCCTCTGCAAGTTTCTATAGCCGATGAGCGTGAGGTGTGTGCTACCGAGGTGATACGTGGGTGCGTACTGGAGATCTTCGGGGTGGAGTTCCCGATTGATTTGGTACCGATTGCCATGAGGGATGTTTTTGTTATAGTAGGCTTGGATTGGTTGAGCCGTTTTGGGGCTGTCATAGATTGCGAGCGTCAATTGGTGATGATCCAAGATCCTAGTGGGGGAGCGCTGACGGTTTACAGCGAGGGGACTCGTGGTGGTTCGGTTTTCTGTTCGGCCGCTAGAGCGAGGCGGAGTTTGCAGCAGGGCTGCAAGGGGTTCGTAGCCTATGTGACAGATGTGCGAGAGGACGCTGGGAGGCCAAGTTCAGTGGATGAGGTGCCGATAGTGCGTGAGTTCCCGGACGTGTTTCCCGAGGAGTTGTCGGGTGTGCCTCCCGAGAGGCAGGTGGAGTTTCGTATCGATCTGGTTCCCGGAGCTGCGCCTATCGCCAAGGCGGCGTATCGGCTAGCATCGCCAGAGATGCAGGAATTATCCTCACAGCTACAAGAGCTGTTGGGGAAAGGGTTCATCCGTCCCAGTAGCTCTCCCTGGGGAGCGCCGATCCTTTTTGTCAAGAAAAAGGATGGTTCACACCGGATGTGCATTGATTACCGGGAGTTGAACAAGTTGACGGTCAAGAACCATTACCCATTACCAAGGATCGACGATCTATTCGATCAGTTGCAGGGGGCGTCATGGTTCTCCAAGATAGACCTGAGGTCGGGGTATCATCAGATGAGAGTTCGAGATGAGGATATCCCAAAGACGGCGTTTAGGACTCGTTACGGGCATTACGAGTTCGTGGTGATGCCATTCGGGCTCACCAATGCACCAACGGCATTCATAGATCTCATGAACAGGGTGTGTAGGCCGATGTTGGATCGTTCAGTCATTGTATTCATTGATGACATCCTAGTGTATTCGAGGACCAGAGAGCAGCATGAGGAACATTTGAGGGAGCTCCTCAGAGTTCTGAGAGCGGAGAGGCTTTTCGCCAAATTCTCCTAGTGCGATTTTTGGTTACGGGAGGTCCAGTTCTTAGGGCATCTCGTTAACCAGGATGGGATTTTGGTTGACCCGGCCAAGATCGAGGATGTGATGAGTTGGGAGGTGCCGAGGTCACCTACGGAGATCAGGAGCTTCTTAGGGCTGGTAGGCTACTATCAGAGATTTATCAGAGATTTCTCCAAGATCGCCGTGCCACTTACCAAGTTGACCCGGAAGGGTGTTACTTTCTCATGGGGTCCAGAGCAGCAGACCTCATTTGAGACCCTTCGCCAGAGATTGTGCGAAGCTCCTGTACTCGCACTACCGGAAGGGATGGAGGATTTCGTGGTGTATTGTGATGCTTCAATATTGGGGATGGGAGCGGTGTTGATGCATAGAGGGCATGTGATCGCGTATGCATCGAGGCAGTTGAAGCCTCATGAGACGAGATATCCCACCCACAATTTGGAGTTGGGGGCTGTAGTGTTTTCCCTCAAGATCTGGCGTCACTATCTGTATGGGGTTCGGTGTATGATACACACTGACCACAAGAGCTTAAAGTACTTGATGGATCAGCCAAACCTGAATATGCGCCAGAGGAGATGGTTGGATGTGGTGAAGGATTATGATTGTGAGATCCTATACCACCCGGGCAAGGCTAATGTCGTAGCCGACGCTCTGAGCCGTAGGTCGGAGAGCGCCCCGATACGAGACATTTGTATGAGGTTGACGGTGATGACTCCGGTATTGGACACCATCCGAGGGGCCCAGGCTGAGGCTGCGAGACCAGAGAACCGAAAGCGGGAGCGGGTCGTTGGGCAGGTGTCGGAGTTCGTTACCAAGAGTCGGGGGCTTATGACGTTTCAGTGTCGGATTTGGGTACCGTTTGTGGGCGGGACGCGTACCATTTTGATGGAGGAGGCGCATCGATCGAAGTTCTCGATCCATCCCGGGGCTACCAAAATGTATTTGGACCTAAAGAAGGAGTATTGGTGGCCCTGTATGAAGAGGGATGTTGCTTGGTTCGTCGAGAGGTGCCTAACTTGTCGCCAAGTTAAGGCCGAGCACCAGCGTCCGCATGGTAAGCTGCAGCCGTTGGAGATTCCCGAGTGGAAGTGGGAAGAGATTACCATGGATTTTATCACCAAATTGCCAAGGACTGCGAGAGGAGTCGATGCAATTTGGGTGATTATGGACAGGTTGACGAAGAGCGCTCATTTTCTTGCTATCAGTGAGAGCTCTTCTGCTGAGAGGTTGGCAGAGTTGTATGTGAGGGAGGTGGTATCGCGACATGGGGTTCTGTTGTCGATCGTTTCAGATCGAGACGTGCGATTTACTTCCAGATTTTGGAAGAAGTTCCACGAGGAGTTAGGTACGAGGCTGCATTTCAGTACCGCATACCACCCACAGACGGACGGACATAGCGAACGGACGATTCAGACGCTTAAGGATATGCTCCGAGCATGTGTTTTGGATTTTGTAGGGAGTTGGGACACCTATCTACCCTTGGCAAAGTTTTCGTACAACAACAGCCATCATTCGAGCATTGGTATGCCACCTTTTGAGCTGTTGTATGGGAGGAGGTGTCGCACCCCCATCTGCTGGGGAGAGGTGGGGCAGCGAGTAATGGGTAGCACAGAGATTGTACTCCAGACGACCGAGCAGATACAACAGTTCAGGCAGAGATTGTTGACCGCGCAGAGTCTCCAGAAGAGTTATGCGGACAGGCGTCGGTCCGAGCTCGAGTTTCAGGTTGGTGACCTTGTGCTCTTAAAGGTCTCTCCTTGGAAAGGAGTGATTCGATTCAGGAAGAGGGACAAGCTAGGACCCCTGTATATTGGACCGTTTCGGGTGATCGCGAAGGTGGGCAGGGTAGCATATCGCTTGGAGCTACCCGCGGAATTGGCGTGGATTCATAATACCTTCCATGTGTCTCAGTTGAGGAAGTGTATAGCCGACGAGTCGGCGGTAGTGCCGTTAGAGGACATTCAGGTGGATGCGAGCCTGAACTACACGGAGAGACCAGTTGCGATTGTGGATCGAAAGATCAAGGTTCTGCGGAACAAGGAGGTGCCCTTGGTTTTGGTTCAGTGGCAACATCGGAAGGGGTACGAGATGACTTGGGAACCGGAGTGTGAGATGCGTGAGCAGCATCCGGAGTTATTTGCAGAGCGAGACTTCGAGGGCGAAGTCTATTTCTAGTGGGGGAGAATTGTAACAGCCCGGATTCCCAGGTATTATTCATTTATTTATTTTGGTAATTTGTGAGGAGACTCGGCGAGTTAGAACCTAGACTCGCCGAGTATGATCGCGGATTTGGACGCGGGTTCGCGTCCGGACTCGGCGAGTCCACGCTGTTTAATGAAACCCTAATTTCTTGGGTTTGAGGCATATTTAAAGGGCCTTATGGCCGTCATTTGCACTCATCAGTCCCTTGAGTGATTCAAGTGAGGGAAGGAGCCATTATTGATCTTGGAGTTGTTGTCTAGCGAGGAAAGAGGAGATCTAGCCAAGAGGAAGCAAGAGAGGGGTGGATTCTTGAAGATTTGAGGTCCAGAACATCACATCTGAGGTACAATCCCGAATCATTCTCTGTTTTTGTGATGTTCATGTAGATTTAGGGCTTTTGAACCCATTTGTGGCTAGATCTAGTGTCCTCATGGCCCCTTAGCGAGTTAAGGTCCTGGATCTGGACCCATAGAGGTCCAGAGCACCTCATTACCAAAGCTTTATAAGCATCCATGGAGGTTTTGGCTTGGGATCATTGTATTTGAGGCTAAAACACCATTCATGAGCTATTCAATTCTTGATGAGCATCAAGACTTGGACTTTACGTGGTCAATAAGCTTAAGGAGACTGGATCTATGAGTTAGTGAAGCGGATCTGACCTCAGAAGGTCGTTTGGGGTTGTGCATGGTATGCACTCGCCGAGTCCATTCCCCAGACTCAGCGAGTTGGTGTGGGTTGTTCACGATTACGAACCAGGGGTTGAGTAACTGAGTCGGTGAGTGACTCGGTGATTCGGAAGAGATTCAGATGGATCGGGTTCCCGTAGGAACACGACGAGTCCATGCCAGACTCGGCGAGTCGGGTTGACCGTTGACCGTTGACCAGTGTTGACTGGTTTCACTTCGTGGTATTAGTCAGCCAGAGTCAAGTAGTATTAAGTAGAAATACGCTTGTGTTGTAGGAGGACGATAGCTCGGGAGATCGAGCACTAGTGGTTAAGAGATTCACAAGTTACCGAGACACGCGAGGTGAGTCTTCTCACTATACATTACCTTGAGTGGTATTTTGAGTTGACCAGAGGGTCTTATGTGCTATGAGATTATGTGTTGTCTTAGAGATTTTGTGCTATGTGTTATTTGTATGTTGTATGGTTATTTTGACCGGGCCGGAGGGCCCAACGATTCTGACCGGGCCAGAGGGCCCAATGAGCTGTGACTGGACCGGAGGGTCCGACGAGCTGCGGGACTGGAGGGTCCCGCCGAGACATTTAGACCAGAGGGTCGGGTTTAGCCTTGAGTGGCGTATTTGTGGTAGGTGGTATTTTGGGGAACTCACTAAGCATTTATGCTTACAGTTGTTGTGTTTGATGTCTCAGGTACCAGCGAGGACCGTGCGAAGGCGACGACTTGACACGTACACACACACCGATGGAGTTTATTATGTGTAGAGATCTTGGGATTTGTTTTTGAAAACAGTATTGATTATGGATCTTGATTTGTGATGTGATACATTATGTGATTTTGAAAAAGAAAAATTATTTTGAAAATTTACGGTGTTACATGTATAAAATCATTCATCCATCATAGACAGCAAGTATTCAGATAATATGCACACGTATCATGTAATTTATACAAAATACTTCATATCTATGTGTAAGATGAAAGGGACCATGCACTCACTTGAAAAGGTGGTGAATCCGAACTCAGACAGCGTTTCGCTTCTTAAAAATAATTTCCTTCGACGAAACCTAATATTATTACCACTAGAGTTTACTCTATTATTCACCGAGACTAATTAATAGTCTACTATTATTACTATTATATAAGTGTTAAACAATACTTATATAACTCGTAATAATAGCCCAAGTACTTATTATAAGTTCCTAATAACGTTACTATAATTAAATAAACGATATATTAAAAATAGCATAGGCGTAGCTCACTTACAGAGGATTTTATAGAAAACCGGGCTTTTCTTGAAGCAGCGTTCCCGAGCTGAAAAGCTCTTCTTCTCGGAGCTGTCGAGCACTCCGGGGCTTTTGCCTCGTGCTAGGGAGATTCCCTAGGCTTTTCGGGGGGTTTCGGGGCTAGAGAGATGTTCTAGAGAGAGAGTAAAGAGAAGAAAGAATGAGAAATATGTGAAGAAAATGAGGGTGGGAGAGGTTCTATTTTTAGGGTGAAAATAGCTGAACTTGGTGTCACATGTCACCATCTAGTGGCAAGACTTGGGGAGAAAGCAATGACCAAGATTATGCCACATCACTCATTTTCGCACAACACACTTCCGACTTCTAAAATTCGTAACTTTTACATACGAGCTCCGTTCTTGACGTTCTTTATATCCACGTGTAGGTAAAAATAAGATCCACAACTTTCATTTTGACTCCGTCAGCTAATTCTCGACCGATCTTAAATTTAACAGTACGAGGAGATTATACTGTTAAATGTTCGTGTAAAATTCATAACTTCTACATACGGACTTTGTTTTCGTCTGTCTTTTTACCGTTGAGTTCCTATTAATGAGATCTTCAATTCTCATTTAGTTTGCGTAGACCAAAAACCAATCGAACTAAAATTCGAGTTTCGGGTCGTGCACTGCTATGCCAAATTTAGAAAATTCATAACTTCCTCATACGAAGTCAGATTTGGGCGTTCTTTTTTTGTATGTTCTCGGTTTAATGTATACTACAACATTTATTTTGATCACTAAGGCTAAAAAGTCCTTTATCAAAAATTCACTATTTACGTCTCCCGTGTTGTGTCGGTTTTGCCGTAAAACTTTGACGGGTCATAACTTCTTCGCTATAACTCGGATTTCGGCGTTCTTTATATGTACGAAACCCTTGAGAGATATTCTACAACTTGGTTAAGATTATTTATTCTAAATAATCTTTTGTATTGTCTCTAAATTAACTAGCCCGGATCTACGGGCGTTACAGATTTTCCTTATAATTTAAAATTACTAAATTAAAGTTTTATTAATTTCCTTTATTTATTTATGTAAATTATTTGTTTAAATTGAAAAGAGAAAAAAAAACACTTTAATTTTTATAATTCAATATTTTTCTTACTTTTCTTAAAAATTCAATCTTCTCAAATATTTTGAATTTTATATTTAAATTTTCTATTAAATTGAACCATACATGGATCTCACACGTAGTATAATATAAAAAATATAAGTTTGAATCTAAAGCCTTAAACTTGTTAAAGGTAGAATAATTTCATCAAACAAAATTTTCTAATATTGATTTGGAGGTATAAATACATACAGGAATACAATGCATACAATAATTTCATCAGATAAATTTTTATGATATTGATTTGGAGGTATAAATACATACAGGAATACAATGGTGATAAAGAAAAAAATATAACCATATTTATTTATAGAGATTATCGACAAAAATAAAAGATACTGAATATATATTATACAATATATTCGTTTACCCCCCCCCCCCCCCCCCCCCTCTCAAGCGAAACAGGTGGCGGACCTACATGAAGGATTTCTCAAAACATGGAAAATAAGGGTCTTGGTAGTGGTTTGGTAAAGATGGTTGCCACTTGAAGCTTGGTTGGAACGAATTGAATATGAAGTTTTCCAACGGCTAAAAGTTCTTGACCAAAAGGATAATCGATGTCAATATGTTTTGCCCGCCGATGACCAATTGGATTTTGACTAAGAAAAATTGCACTTAAATTGTCACATAAAATAGTCGGTCAACCGGTAAGTAAAGTATTTAGGTCCCGAAGATGATGGG